>NW_027640332.1:103853-126353 GCF_949606895.1 Notothenia rossii | reverse complement strand
TCCTTTATAGCCCAACATTAGCCACCTTTAGCTTATCGGTGGTGACGTGAAGTCATGTGACCGTGCTGTAGTTCCTTTATAGCCCAACATTAGCCTCCTTTAGCTTAGCGGTGGTGACGTGAAGTCATGTGACCGTGCTGTAGTTCCTTTATAGCCAAACATTAGCCACCTTTAGCTTAGCGGTGGTGAAATGAAGTCATGTTTCCTTGCTTTGGCGTTAGGGTGGATTCACAGCTGCTAAATATGTAAAACTCAAGAAACAAGAAGCGAGTATTTGTAATAGAGTGAATTTGTCTGCGCTGTAAAACGTTGTGCTCTTGAGGTATTTATGACTATTTGAAATGTGTCATGTGCAGGAATGCAGAGCTAAGTTGCCCTCTTGAAGAGCCTGTGACACGAGTTTCCCCCATCATCCAAACCCATCAATTTGAGTAAATATTGTCCCCTTGAAAACCGTTACTGAACTGATTTTGGATATTTGTACTTTGATAACCATTAATCTGCCCTTCAATGTTGACCATTTCCTGGATCTTCTCGGGGATTCTTCAAGTCCCGCCAAATTATGTGTGACGTCATTGCAGGCCCAGCGCTCCAGCTGCACCGTTCAGGATCCCAGCATCTGCATGTAAACGCACGATGGGGCACACAGCAGCAAGCTCAGACAGCGATGACAGTTTCATTTTGAACGTGTCTGAGAGCTCATATGAGGCTGAAGGATCGGTTTATTTTGTATCTGTTAGAAGTTTAGAAATTAGGTGCGTCAATATGGGCGATCATACGGTCATGTAGCCAGTGGTGGACTGGGACTAAAAATCAGCCCGGGACTCTCGACCGGCCCACTTCGGTACCGCCAGTAAATTGTCAACGGGGGGAGTGGGGGATGTGCTAGTGACTTATCCGACCGGCCCACTTCGGTACCGGCCCATCGGTACCGTCCCCACTGCACCCAGCCCAGCCCACGTAAACTGTCAACGGGGGGAGCCTCGCTGCGGGGAAACGGTGGTCCTAGTGTCCCGATCGGAGTGGGAATAATAATAATAATAATAATAATAATAATAATAATAATAATAATAATAATAATAATAATGATAATAATGATCCGTGCATTTTATCCCTTAATTTCCCAACATTGTGGTAAAAAAACACACGTTTAATCCATGTTGGTGTACTACACTGACTACAACTACAAAAAGCTAAGGTTCGTTTTCTCATCAGGAAATGCAGACCGGCTCAAACAAACGATTTTTAAAACATCATCCTCACGATCATTTAATGTGTCATATGTTCGCCGAATTGACATGAAAGCACTAATAAATGTAGTTTCATCCACTTGAGTTTACAACTACAAAAAATAATCGATTTGTTTTTATATCACATCCGACGGGAGGAAATTCAGCAGCTCTCACTACCGATATTTAATCCTAATTTAATCATCATCTTCACCACGATCATTTATGTTTATGTTCGCCGAATTGACATGAAAGCACTGACAAATATGAATATACTGTATTCAACTTCATTAAAACGTTATTAACGTGCCTAAACTCAGTAATTCACCATTTCTACGCCTGACAGTACACTTTGTCCGTGTTTGGCTCTCTCGCCGCACAGTGAAGCGTTCCCGCATTGACGTCACTTCCGGCTTCCCCCAAAACCTCAAAATGAGTCGAAGGAATTTCCCCGCGATGTTCGAAATTATTGATATTTATCGAAACGGTATCGCACCTTCTTTTTTAAACTGACTGTTCGAGATGACTAGTAGCCCAATGTTTGCACAACAGCTGCTGGGATGCTGTCACAGGCTCTTTAAGGGGCAGACGACCTCTATCGCTAAACCTGAAATATGTACCGTCTAAAGACAGTCTTTGGAAACTAAAGCACATTCAATGATCTAGTATTTAAAATTAAATCTTTGTATTATTATGATGTTAACTAAATGTTGAGATGGTGAAGCATTCCTCTGACTTCTCAAACTGCACATCTCCCTCTTTATTCAGAAACACTGCACAACGTTTTTACAATAATTCGTCAATTATTTTTGTATTATTTTGTTACCTGTACACGTTTATTTCTTTTTGAATTCCTCTCACTGTGTACGCACCAATACACCAAAGCAAATGTTACTGAATGTGTACAAAAATGTTTAATAAACCCAAATATTATAAATAAGATATTACAAATATTTGTTGTTTTGTAAACGTGTCTTTAAAAAAATATATGTTTCCTGTCTTTTGTCATCGTTTCTCACAATGAAAAACAGTCTGCAGGAATAACGACGTTAGAGTGTGTGTGTGTGTGTGTGTGTGTGTGTGTGTGTGTGTGTGTGTGTGCTGCAGTACCTCGGTAAGAGGAGGCGGGGTCACACAGGCCGTCAACTGGAAGTCTGAGGAGAGAGGTCATATGATGTCATTGCTTCTTCTTCTGCGCTTCTAATCAATGACACACACACACACACACACACACACACACACACACACACACACACACACACACACACACACACACACACACACACACACACACACACACACACACACACACACACACACACACACACACACACACACACACACACACACACACACACACACACACAGTTTTAAAAGCTCACAGATGATGTTATCTTATTATTTCATTATAAGTAGTAATGCTTTCCTGCTGTTATTATTTTAGACTTTTTATAGGCAAAGATTATGGAACATTTAGGTCAATAAAGTATTGGTTTATGAATGAATACTGAACATTAGTGTTGGACCGGTCTGCGACCTTCTGGCTCACACACTGTGGAGAGACCCAGAAACCCCGTTTTATTATTAAATCAGATGAATCTATTTAGAGTATTTCCTCCTGAGAGCTGGATGATAAGCAGCTGCTCGACCTTCCTCCTCCTGATGAACACTGGAGGTCAAATAGCACGATGCACCTCCACAGTTTGATGCACAAAACAGAAATGCAAACGTAAAATAAACTCATAGGGACTTTCTTTGAGAGGAAAGAGGCTGGACTAAAAGACCCGTTTGTATGCTGCTTTTTAAAGAGCTCCAACACGCCTGAAGTCCTTACAGAAAAGCGTCACTTTAGTCATCTTTTCTGGTTTTCTTCACATTAAACAGATATAATGAGCAACTCAAAGCCTTTTCTTAACAGCAGGGATATACTCTTTGAATCGGCATGTAAACATTGGACCAACGAGCTCTGAATTTGAGGAAATCTCGACTTTTCCAAGAGCCTCGCGGCGCTCAGCAGGGAGGACCGTGCATCTGCTGCTGATCATGGGTTGTAAAAGTGGACGTTTTACTAAAATAAACTTGTGTTTTCTGTTACAATGTGTACGCCGAATCAATGAAGGGATGCTTTTCAACATGCAAAACTACTCAGTTGTATTCAAACATTTGCATAATTTAGCAAACTTCACAAAAAGGTTTTAAATTGCGGTTTTCACTCTTCTCACCGTGCAGTCGTGATGTGATCATGGGTGGTAAAAGTGGACGTTTTGATCAAATAAACGGACTATTTCTGGTACAATGTATACACCGAATCAACGATGAGATGCTAGCTTACATGCAACACTACTCCGATATATTTAAATATGTGTATAATTCAAAACATTTCACAATAAGGTTTCAAATTAGCTTTTTTCAAAGGGGTTTCGCACTTAACGTGAAGATGTGTAAAAGTGGACGTTTTACTAAATTAAACTGACTCTTTCTGATACAATAAGTAAGCCGAATTAACGAAGAGATGCTTTTCAACATGCAAAACTACTCAGATATATTTAAACATTTCTATAGCTTAAACCATTTCAACAAAATATTTGAAATGAGATTTTTTTCAAAAGCGTTTCGAAGATGTGTTGTGATCATGGGTTGTAAAACTGTTTATTCAAATAAACTTATATTTTCTGGAGCAATCTGCACGCCGAATTAACTCAAAGATGCTAATTAATATGCAAAACTACTCAGATATATTTAAATATGTGTACTTTCAGCAGGAACGTGTTTCTAATGAACAACAGTGAGGCAGCAATGCAGCAGATTTCACAACACGGTATTACAGTGTTTCCTTCAGAGGGTTTCTCACCGCGGAACGCAGCTCTACTGATCCGGGAAACAGCTCCTCAGCACCGGGGAGGATTCCTCCGGTTCCCCCGGTGGGTCCATTGACCGGTAACGGGCAGATGTTTCTGTTTACTGACCGGAGAGGGAAGCGGTTTTCCGGGTTAACATCCCGGTACCGGCGGAGGTGCAGCAGCTCCGGTCTCTGGTTCTTTTTATTCCTCTTCTTTCTCTTCTGCAGCTTTTCTCTGTGTTTTTCTGGCGGCTGGTTGACATTAGTTTACGTTCTCCACGGTGACTTCAACTTCCGCATCGCTGAGGGGACGTCACGGGGACGTAAGACGACGTCAGAGAGGAACGACCGGAAGAACATTTTTTTAATAAAAAATATATAACAGTTTAATTTAAAAAAGGATACATTTAAAAAAAAAAAGTATTTAAAAAAATGTATTTGTTATTATTTGTAATATTCTTATTTTAATTCTGCATCCTTTTTCTGTGTTATTTTGTTGCCTGGTTATCATTAGTTTACCCCTGGTGACGTAACCCTAACAGTGACGTAAGGTGACGCAACACAGGACCGACCGATGAAAAAAAATAAACAAGCTTAGAAATATATACACACACACACACCCACACGGTCACTGAGGTCTGCTGAGAACTAATTGCCCCTCCAGGTTAGACTTGCTCCAACTCTGCCTGTTTTTAAATCTCATTTAAAAACCCACTTCTTTTCCCTGGCATTTACAGGCCAGGTGACCCTTGTGCTTTTACATTTTGGTTTTTATCTTCCTAGTGTTTTGCATTGTTTTTACGTCGGAGAGTTTCTCAGTCTGTGGTTTCTGATCTGGTTTCATTGTCTCGTGTTTTACATTTGTTTCATGTCCTGTCTGTTTTTCATTTATTTATGCTATGTTTTTATACAGTTGATGATGTGTAACACTTTGTTCAACTCTTTTGTTTTTAAATGTGCTATAGAAATAAAATGGATTGGATATTTCAATATCCACATTAGAGGTGCAAACATTAACATCAAATCAGAATACCTTTACTTGTCCCATAGAGGGGACGTTTATTTTGTTACAGTAGGTAAAGAGACAAAAACAGCTTGTTATGAATTAAGAATCATCCATAAAACTATCAACATAAAATTAGAAATTACACAATTTATAAAACACACATCCAGCACCAGTATGAGACAGCAGGTGATGTGGGCTTGGACTGTGAGCCGTAGGGTCGCCGGTTCAAGTCCCCGACCAGACCTAAATATGGAGTGTGGACTGCTACTTGGAGAGATCCAAGTTCACCTCCTGCCCTGCCGTGGTGCCCTTGAGCAAGGCACCGGACATCCCCCTTCCCCCCTCACTCCCATTGCTCCCCGGGCGCTGTACAATACCTGCCCACTGCTCATAGTACTAGACTCCTGGTGCTAGACTCCTGGTTCTAGACTCCTGGTGCTAGACTCCTGGTTCTAGACTCCTGGTTCTAGACTCCTTGTTTTAGACTCCTGGTGCTAGACTCCTGGTACTAGACTCCTTGTTTTAGACTCCTGGTACTAGACTCCTGGTACTAGACTCCTGGTTCTAGACTCCTGGTTCTAGACTCCTGGTACTAGACTCCTGGTTCTAGACTCCTGGTACTAGACTCCTGGTTCTAGACTCCTGGTTCTAGACTCCTGGTACTAGACTCCTGGTACTAGACTCCTGGTTCTAGACTCTTGGTACTAGACTCCTGGGTCTAGACCCCTGGCGCTAGACTCCTGGGTCTAGACTCCTGGTGCTAGACTCCTGGCGCTAGACTCCTGGCGCTGGACTCCTGGCGCTAGATTCCTGGCGCTGGACTCCTGGTGCTAAACTCCTGGTGCTGGACTCCTGGCGCTGGACTCCTGGCGCTAGACTCCTGGCGCTAGACTCCTGGCTCTAGACTCCTGGCACTAGACTCCTGGCGCTAGACTCCTGGCGCTGGACTCCTGGTGCTAGATTCCTGGTGCTGGACTCCTGGTGCTAAACTCCTGGTGCTAGACTCCTGGCACTAGACTCCTGGCGCTGGACTCCTGGCGCTAGACTCCTGGCGCTGGACTACTGGTGCTGGACTCCTGGTGCTAGACTCCTGGTGCTAGACTCCTGGCACTAGACTCCTGGCGCTAGACTCCTGGTGCTAGACTCCTGGTGCTAGACTCCTGGCGCTAGACTCCTGGCACTAGACTCCTGGCTCTAGACTCCTGGTGCTAGACTCCTGGTGCTAGACTCCTGGCACTAGACTCCTGGCTCTAGACTCCTGGTGCTAGACTCCTGGCGCTAGACTTCTGGCACTATAGACTCCTGGGTCTAGACTCCTGGTGCTAGACTCCTGGGTCTAGACTCCTGGTGCTATACTCCTGGCGCTAGACTCCTGGCGCTAGACTCCTGGTTCTAGACTCCTGGTTCTAGACTCCTGGCGCTAGACTCCTGGCTGGTGCTGGACTCCTGGTGCTAGACTCCTGGTTCTAGACTCCTGGTGCTAGACTCCTGGTGCTGGACTCCTGGTTCTAGACTCCTGGTGCTAGACTCCTGGTGCTAGACTCCTGGTGCTAGACTCCTGGTTCTAGACTCCTGGTGCTAGACTCCTGGTGCTAGACTCCTGGTGCTGGACTCCTGGTGCTAGACTCCTGGTTCTAGACTCCTGGTTCTAGACTCCTGGTTCTAGACTCCTGGTGCTAGACTCCTGGTTCTAGACTCCTGGTTCTAGACTCCTGGCGCTAGACTCCTGGCTGGTGCTAGACTCCTGGTGCTGGACTCCTGGTGCTAGACTCCTGGTTCTAGACTCCTGGTGCTAGGATGGGTTAAAAGCAGAACATGTCACTGTGTGTTCTGTGTGCTCTGCGTGTGTGTCCATTACAGAGGGAGTCATCCCTCCCAATCTTCTTCTTAAAGGTAGTGATGTAATGCCATGTGATGTAATGTCGTATATATTACAGTTATTTACAGATTCATCACAGAAGGTGAAATGGTCTTGATTTTTTAAATCTAAAAACGCATTCTTTATATATGTGTTGTTATTTAATGTAACCTTTTCTCTGTCTTATGTTTGTTTTTATATAATTATGAATGCTTTATGTTTCATGAATATCTTCTGAAACCTCCTCTGATGTGCAGTTTCACTTTTTGTCCAGCAGGTGGCAGAAAGTGCTTTTACTGAAGTCAAATAAATATATTTGTAATGTTTTAAATAGTTGTATTTTATCATTTTGATTTTTTTTTTTGATTTGTTTGTATGTTTATTTTTTATTTGAATCTAAAAAAAACCTGCCTTTTATATGTTTTAATTAAAGTTATGAATCCTTGATGTTTCTTGATCATCTGAGTTGAATGAATCCACAGTGGAGAAGCTGCTAATGCTTGCTTTTTAAAAAATGATTTCCATTCACGTGGATTTACCTGTAGAAGAAGAGCTTTCACTCCTTTGAGTTTAAATTAAAGGTCCCTTATCATCCTCCTCTTCATCAATATATCCCAGGTCTCAGATATATCCAGAGCCTGTCTCTGATTGGCTGAAACACCAAACAGATCATTGCAGCATTACCCATAATCCCCTCTGTTTCAGCCCTGTTTCCAAAGTGCTGATTCTCTGGCTGTTACTTTAGATGAAAATAAGGAGCCCCTCCCCACTCTTTCCACAGCGGGGACACATGTTGATGTAGAAGAGACATGAAGAAGAGGGGACACATATTGATGTATGAGAGACATGAAGAAGAGGGGACACATGTTGATGTATGAGAGACATGAAGAAGAGGGGACACATGTTGATGTATGAGAGACATGAAGAAGAGGGGACACATATTGATGTAGAAGAGACATGAAGAAGATGGGACACATGTTGATGTAGAAGAGACATGAAGAAGAGGGGACACATGTTGATGTAGGAGAGACATGGAGAAGAGAGGACACATGTAGATGTAGAAGAGACATGGAGAAGAGGGGACACATGTTGATGTAGAAGAGACATGAAGAAGAGGGGACACATGTTGATGTAGGAGAGACATGGAGAAGAGGGGACACATGTTGATGTAGAAGAGACATGGAGAAGAGGGGACACATGTTGATGTAAAAGAGACATGAGGAAGAGGGGACACATGTTGATGTAAAAGAGACATGAGGAAGAGGGGATACATGTTGATGTATGAGAGACATGGAGAAGAGGGGACACATGTTGATGTAGGAGAGACATGAAGAAGAGGGGACACATGTAGATGTAGAAGAGACATGGAGAAGAGGGGACACATGTTGATGTAGAAGAGACATGGAGAAGAGGGGACACATGTTGATGTAAAAGAGACATGAGGAAGAGGGGACACATGTTGATGTAAAAGAGACATGAGGAAGAGGGGATACATGTTGATGTATGAGAGACATGGAGAAGAGGGGACACATGTTGATGTAGGAGAGACATGAAGAAGAGGGGACACATGTTGATGTAGAAGAGACATGGAGAAGAGGGGACACATGTTGATGTATGAGAGACATGGAGAAGAGGGGACACATGTTGATGTAGAAGAGACATGGAGAAGAGGGGACACATGTTGATGTAGGAGAGACATGAAGAAGAGGGGACACATGTTGATGTAGAAGAGACATGGAGAAGAGGGGACACATGTTGATGTATGAGAGACATGGAGAAGAGGGGACACATGTTGATGTATGAGAGACATGGAGAAGAGGGGACACATGTTGATGTAAAAGAGACATGAGGAAGAGGGGATACATGTTGATGTAGGAGAGACATGAAGAAGAGGGGACACATGTTGATGTAGGAGAGACATGAAGAAGAGGGGACACATGTTGATGTAGAAGAGACATGGAGAAGAGGGGACACATGTTGATGTATGAGAGACATGAAGAAGAGGGGACACATGTTGATGTATGAGAGACATGAAGAAGAGGGGACACATGTTGATGTATGAGAGACATGAAGAAGAGGGGACACATGTTGATGTAGAAGAAACATGAAGAAGAGGGGACACATGTTGATGTATGAGAGACATGAAGAAGAGGGGACACATGTTGATGTAGAAGAGACATGGAGAAGAGGGGACACATGTTGATGTATGAGAGACATGAAGAAGAGGGGACACATGTTGATGTGGAAGAGACATGAAGAAGAGGGGACACATGTTGATGTAGAAGAGACATGAAGAAGAGGGGACACATGTTGATGTAGAAGAGACATGGAGAAGAGGGGACACATGTTGATGTAGAAGAGACATGGAGAAGAGGGGACACATGTTGATGTAGAAGAGACATGGAGAAGAGGGGACACATGTTGATGTAGAAGAGACATGAAGAAGAGGGGACACATGTTGATGTAGAAGAGACATGAAGAAGAGGGGACACATGTTGATGTAGAAGAGACATGAAGGAGAGGGGACACATGTTGATGTAGGAGAGACATGGAGAAGAGGGGACACATGTTGATGTAGGAGAGACATGGAGAAGAGGGGACACATGTTGATGTATGAGAGACATGAAGAAGAGGGGACACATGTTGATGTAGGAGAGACATGAAGAAGAGGGGACACATGTTGATGTAGAAGAGACATGAAGAAGAGGGGACACATGTTGATGTAGAAGAGACATGAAGGAGAGGGGACACATGTTGATGTAGGAGAGACATGAAGAAGAGGGGACACATGTTGATGTAGAAGAGACATGGAGAAGAGGGGACACATGTTGATGTAGAAGAGACATGAAGAAGAGGGGACACATGTTGATGTAGAAGAGACATGAAGAAGAGGGGACACATGTTGATGTATGAGAGACATGAAGAAGAGGGGACACATGTTGATGTGGAAGAGACATGAAGAAGAGGGGACACATGTTGATGTAGAAGAGACATGAAGAAGAGGGGACACATGTTGATGTATGAGAGACATGAAGAAGAGGGGACACATGTTGATGTAGAAGAGACATGAAGGAGAGGGGACACATGTTGATGTAGGAGAGACATGGAGAAGAGGGGACACATGTTGATGTAGGAGAGACATGAAGAAGAGGGGACACATGTTGATGTAGGAGAGACATGAAGAAGAGGGGACACATGTTGATGTATGAGAGACATGAAGAAGTGGGGACACATGTTGATGTATGAGAGACATGAAGAAGAGGGGACACATGTTGATGTAGGAGAGACATGAAGAAGAGGGGACACATGTTGATGTAGGAGAGACATGAAGAAGAGGGGACACATGTTGATGTAGAAGAGACATGAAGAAGAGGGGACACATGTTGATGTAGGAGAGACCTTTATGTTAAATTATTTCCAGCTCGTTTCTGAGAAGGCGAAACAGAGAAACCGGTTCTTCAGTCTCTCTCAGCTCCACCCGAGCAGGAAATGTGAAGAACTTCAGTATTTAGTTATTTTTACTTTACTCTGAGATTTAAAGAGCTTTTACTCTATTATCTTTAATTGTTTGTTTATATTGTATTTATTTTGTGTATTTACAGTAGTCTGTTAGTTAATTAGCTAGTTGGTTATTTCAGTGGCGATCTATGATCTGTGGGGGCCCATAGGCAAACATTCACTGGGGCCCCTCGAACCAGCTTTTCATCACCATCAGTGGCGCCCCACTTTGAATGTTCTTTCACATCATTCATTTATAATTGTTCAAATATTTAACTATCAGTTTTTCAGACATCACATCTTTTATTATATATATATATATTATATTTTCAGACCATTTTCTGGCATTTATGATCAAACTTTATATATCTTCCAATATCTTTCTTCTTCTTCTCTTCTAATGTTCTTTAAATTCAGCTTAAAGGTTGTGGTGCAAATGTTTAGGAAATGTGACGTTATTATTAAAAATAGAGAAAAAATAATTCATGTAAAAATAAATAGTAATATAGGTTTTTTTATGTAATCTTTAGCAAAGCTGAAGTGTAAACAACAAACGTTGAATGTTAATTAAAGAATATTAAATATTAGTTATGATAAATCTTAATATTGAATCAACATTTTACAAATAACATGTCATTTAAAAAACACGGAAGAAAGAAGTTTGAAAGAAGTTGAAAGGAAGCAGGTGTGTCCTGGAAGCCCCACCTCCCTGCTAATAGGCTTTAATTAGGAGTGTGAGACAGGTGAGGAGCCAGACAGACGACAGGAGGACGGAGACACAGAAACACAGAAACACAGGAGGACGGAAACACAGGACTCTCACTGCTTATACAACACTTTATATTTAACATTTACCTGAGAACAAGCTGTCATCATGGAGCTTCTGCAGCAGCTGAACGCCTCCGAGCTGCTGCTGTCTGAGTGGAGCTTCGAGAGGAGGTTCGACGAGAGAGGAGCCATTCAGTGGATGCAGGACAACTGGTAACTTATTGATTTATCAGCATTATGTCTAACTCTAACCCCGCTAACTGTTCAGAGGGGAGGAAGCGGAGACAAGCGTGCTTTATTATTACCGAGCAGAACAGAGTGGAGATCTCATGTTGATTTATTACATATAACTTTGTTTAAACTGATGTTTTGTAACAAATATGAGGAAAGTGGTATTTAAAACCCTCATTGTGGAGGACATATTGAAGTGTGTAGCAGAAACTGAGAGATGTTTGCCTTGACTTTAAACTTTTAATAGCTTATGAACAGTAAGAGCCGAAATGCCCCCGCTGGAAGCTGCGTGCAAAACTCCGTTAAGGAAACTAGCTTTTTTTAATAGAAATCTCTACTGTAAAAGTAGGAGTTGTTTTAAACGTGTTTGAAGGCAGTTTCTGGAGGGTTTGGATCCAGTCTTTGTTTCGGCATACATAAACTAAACTAAAAACACGTATTTCACACACATACCCCCTCTTTAACCGGTTCGATCGATACCAAGTGCCCCACCGAACGGGGAGCGATGGTCGCAAAAAAAAAAATCAAATCACCTCAAATATATTTTCTGTTTTTAGTGTAATAAAAAGCGTTTTTTAAAATGTTTTTAAGCCCAATTGACAAGCTTTTATAGCTCATTCTAGAAAAAAAACATTCATTTTTTTGTTATCCAACCCGTCATTTAAAAAGCAGAGAACTTTAAAACTAGTAAATTGTGAAAAAGATTTGGTGCGTTTTTTTAAGTGTGGGTCAAACAAGTATCGAGTTCTCTTGGGGTTACTAAAAGGAGAAAGCTTTATCTCTAAATCAGGTGTACCACAGGTGAGGCACTGTAACGTCACTTATTTTTGGTAGGTTGCGCTATTTATTTTTAATCCGGTTCTTCCTGTTAAAGGCAGTCACTCCCAGGTGATGACATCCCAAAATATGCAGCAGAAACCGAGAAAAATGTGACCTGTTTTAAACTTTCACTGGAAAATAACTGTATGTTTGACTAGTGTGATATTTTTAAACTGATTCATGATATAAAACTTGTAAAATCAGCCATTATCAGGATGTTCTTTATTGGTTTAATCCACTGATGGCAATCTATTATAAAACAAAACATGTTCATTTTACGCAGCTTGAAAAAAATATAATATTAATCGATGGTCTGTCAATCACAGCTGCTTAGAAACACTAGAGTAACATGACACCAACATTCAACACAACAAATCTTATTTGAAATCTGATGTAGTTAAAGTGGGCTGATGTAATCCCCTGAAGGTAAACAGGTGAAGATACCTGGAGAGCAGGTAGAGCAGGTCGGCCTCTCACCTGCCCGAAAATGTAGATTCTTTTTTTTTTTAAATGTGATTAAGGTGTGGCCCAACGTAAACAAGTCAGCATGAACACAGATTTTAAATTAACATATAAGAAACTGTAATAAAAAAAACCACTTTAAAGAGTCCTCTCCTGCTGATGTTCAGGTGTATATCAGTATGTAGTGTCTCTACTTTAAAGAGTCCTCTCCTGCTGATGTTCAGGTGTATATCAGTATGTAGTGTCTCTACTTTAAAGAGTCCTCTCCTGCTGATGTTCAGGTGTATATCAGTATGTAGTGTCTCTACTTTAAAGAGTCCTCTCCTGCTGATGTTCAGGTGTATATCAGTATGTAGTGTCTCTACTTTAAAGAGTCCTCTCCTGCTGATGTTCAGGTGTATATCAGTATGTAGTGTCTCTACTTTAAAGAGTTCTCTCCTGCTGATGTTCAGGTGTATATCAGTATGTAGTGTCTCTACTTTAAAGAGTCCTCTCCTGATGATGTTCAGTTGTATATCAGTATGTAGTGTCTCTACTTTAAAGAGTCCTCTCCTGCTGATGTTCAGGTGTATATCAGTATGTAGTGTCTCTACTTTAAAGAGTCCTCTCCTGCTGATGTTCAGGTGTATATCAGTATGTAGTGTCTCTACTTTAAAGAGTCCTCTCCTGCTGATGTTCAGGTGTATATCAGTATGTAGTGTCTCTACTTTAAAGAGTCCTCTCCTGCTGATGTTCAGGTGTATATCAGTATGTAGTGTCTCTACTTTAAAGAGTCCTCTCCTCCTGATGTTCAGGTGTATATCAGTATGTAGTGTCTCTACTTTAACGTTTCACTTTTTCTCTCTCTTCAGGAGTAAGTCCTTTGTGTTCAGTGCTCTTTACGCCGCCCTGGTGTTCGGAGGTCAGCACTACATGAAGCTCCGTCCCAAGATGAACCTGCGCCTGCCGCTCGTCCTCTGGTCGCTCAGCCTCGCCGTCTTCAGGTAAAAACACGTTGTATAAAGTCAGTAAATCAGATCAAATAAGAATAATACATGTTATTTGTAAAGCACCTTTCATTGGTACTACAAGGGGTGTAATAATAATAAATAAGATGTAATGAGTTGGAACACAGTCAAATATTTACACCCCGCCCACATGACCATGAGAAAACTATTAAGAACATCCATAAACATTCATCTGTTTGCATTTAGCTAATTATTTATATAATTCCACTCGTATGGACTCTTCTTGCACTATTTCTATTTCATTAGTTTTATGTCCTATATATATTCACACGGAGGGAGGCGTGTGGTGCAGTGGGTTGCACGGGTTCAAACCCCACTGCAGTCAGCATGTTGTTGTGTCCCTGAGACACTTCAGCCCAAAGTGCTCCTGTGGGGATTGTCCACAGTACTGAGTATGTGAGTCACTTTGGATAAAAGCGTCTAACAAGTGATGTGAGGTTGGTCTGTTTGAGGAGGACTTTTCCATTGACACAGTTAGAGAACTCTCCCTGGTCCCCGGTTTGAGCTTGAATCTCTGATCCATGTATCTGTGATCCTCTCCAGAATGGAAGGAGTCATCACATACAGAGCATCAACTAGTTCCTGAACAGTGTCCTTCACATGCTGACATCCAAGAGAGGGAGTTACACAGTCACAAGATGGAGGAATAGAAAGCAGTATTCAATGTTTACTTCAGATTAGCTCCACGTCAGAAATGATCATGCTTGTCATATGTCTCTCTCCATAGAGGCTGAATCATCATGTTAATCACATAGCTATCATATGCCTCAAACAGTCCTGATGCTCTTCTAGGTAATCACACATCCTGTCATGTTCACAGCTACAGGTGATACCTTTGTTAGCATGTTGCTCTCATGTTGGAAGAGGACATTCAGGATTTTCACAAGTTATCTTTAGCTGCTGAGCACATGATAAAGCCTTGAATCTTCAATGTTTTACCAGGTCTTTAACTAAACGTGTGTGTGTGTCTCTGTGTGTGTGTCTCTGTGTGTGTGTCTCTGTGTGTGTCTGTCTCTGTGTGTCTGTCTCTGTGTGTGTGTGTGTGCGCAGTATCATCGGGGCGGTGCGGACCAGTTCCTACATGGTTCACATCCTGAGTCTCCAGGGCTTCAGACGCTCCATCTGTGATCAGAGCTTCTACAACGGACCGGTCAGCAAGTTCTGGGCGTACGCCTTCGTGCTGAGCAAGGCCCCGGAGCTGGGTACGTTTATATTTATTATACATGTTTACGATCAGTAATTCCATTAAGTCATTTATTTTCTTTTATATTAGATTATAAAGTCATGTTTTTTAATATAAATTAGATATTTATATTTGATTAAACCTCTCATAAGGTTTGGTCATTTTAAGGACCTTTACACACATTTGCTCACTAAAGCTTCGAGTCATATTTCTGCCACTTTTAACATTTGTGTTGGATATATTTCTGCAGCTTTTCCAAAATCTTCAGGACATCTTTCTAGACATTTTGAATGTGTGAATGACTCGTAGCATGTAAAGAGCTTTGAGGGGTCGAACAGACCAACCCAGTAATGTCTAAGTTTCGCCCTGTGGACAAACGTAGCTATTACACGTCTGTTGTGAGACTGGGTTAACAGACTGGATAAAGAGATGTGAGTGCAGTCATTGACCTTTGACCCCCTCTCTGCCAGGCGACACGGCCTTCGTGGTGCTGAGGAAGCAGAAGCTGCTGTTCCTGCACTGGTACCATCACATCACCGTGCTGCTCTACTCCTGGTACTCCTACAAGGACATGGTGGCGGGCGGCGGCTGGTTCATGACCATGAACTTCACCGTGCACGCTCTCATGTACAGCTACTACTCTGCTCGCGCCGCAGGGCTAAAGGTCCCTCGACCGCTCGCTGTGATCATCACCAGCGCTCAGATCGGACAGATGGCGATGGGCCTGCTGGTCAGCGCGCTGGTTTATAAATGGATGAACAGCGCAGACTGCCCCACGCGCATCGATAACATCGGCTGCGCCGCCGTCATGTACGGGAGCTACCTGATGCTGTTCAGCAACTTCTTCTACAATACATACCTGCGCCGGTGCCAAGGCGCTCACCTGAAGAAAAAGTAGAGGAGAGGGGCATTGTGGGGGATCTGACACCGCTATGAACTCTAATGATTCAGTGTTTCTACTTCAAGGTGGAAACGGCCTCTAGTTTGTTTACCAACGTTTGTTCTGATGCTACGGACTCTCATCGGATTCAAGATGGAAACGGCCTCTAGTTTGTTTATGAAGTCAAGATCTTAAAACCTTCCGCTCGTTAAATGAGGTTTGTTCTGATGCTACGAACTCTCATCTGACTCGGACTGTCCTGTGTCCTGTCCCCTGTCCTGTGTCCTCTCCTTTCCTTAAACCTCCTGCTCGTTAAGAACTGAGTTTCTCTTCAGGATGGTCTCTGCCTTCACTTTCTAACCCGGGTCCAGATCTCTAACCTCCTGCAGATTCATGACGACGTGTTTCTGCTGCAGGAAGTCTGAGAAACATCTGAAATCTGATCGGAGATATTTGAACAAATGAGCTTTCAGTCGGACAGAAGCAGACGGGCATTCTGAATTTCCTCTTTTTATATTTCTTGTTTTTCATTTTCCTGTTTTGTTCTGTTCTCAGAAGTCCAGGACTTTTCTTCTGTTTCTGTTCCTGCTGCGAGAAGATGCCTAACGGTACTTATTCAGCGCACAACGTGAGGACTTTCAGCTAAAGATCTGTAAACCAACCACTTGTTCATAAAACAAACAACTTTAAAATAGCTCCAATAATAATCAGCGTTTTCTGAGCGACTCTCCAGGGAGTCGGATCATTGGGGGTTGAAGAAGTGACAGACCTTTAAAACGAAGAGTCCGTTTTATAATGAAATAGTTTTATAAATGTCTTCATCAGAACAGAAGTAATATCCAGTATCGATCGACCGCCACTGATTTTATTTCATATAGAAACGTTCATTTTAAACAAACTTTCATAACATTTTAGCCTGAAAACAATTAATAATCATGACCGAGAAATACCTGTTTTTAAAAAGCCGGAACAATCAAATATTTATAATGGATTCATCGTAAAAGTAATATTTCAATCAAATGTCAGAAAATGCTCCCAAATGTGATCTTTTGAAGTTACGAGAAATTCAGATTCAAGTTTTAAATTTCACAGAAAAAATACAGAATATTCTCGGATTATTTGCAAGAAACAATAATTGCACATTGAAATAAAAAAAACCTCATTATACAGAAAAAAAAAACTATTTTTGGGGAAAATGTAAAACTTTAACCTTGAAATTCCGTTTTTCCCCCAACATTATGACCCCTCCCCACGGCTCCTTTCCCCCAACATTATGACCCCTCCCCCACGGCTCCTTTCCCCCAACATTATGACCCCTCCCCACAGCTCCTTCCCCCCAAACGTTCATTGTGGCCTAGGTGTTATTTGTATTTGAGTAAACGGATATTGAAGTAAAAAGGGTTATGATCTCACTGATGCTAAGCTAAATGTTGCTAACCTCTTCGTCTTCACTTTCTCACATCATTGAGTTTCTGCACAGATTTAAAAACCTCCTCACCGATGAGCACCTTTTTATATTTACTCTTCTTTGTAAAGTTTAACGCTGCCTTTTGAACAAATGTAAAGCTGCTGTAAGTACGGGGTTCATCTCGTGTCTTCGAAAACACATTTGCAAATTAAAACGAAAATTGGTCAAAAATTAGTTTTTCTTGCAAAAGATATTTCATTTTAGTTTCAATCGTTTTTCCCACAAAGCATTTTTTAAATTGCACAAAAAACCAACGAGTCTTTAATTTATGAAATATAGAACATGTTACCTTAACGATTGTTCTGTGATTAAATCCCCGCTCTGAATTACCTGTAATCTCTCCTCGTTAACCTGGCCAGGTGTCTCCCTCTCCTCGTTAACCTGACCAGGTGTCTCCCTCTCCTCGTTAACCTGACCAGGTGTCTCCCTCTCCTCGTTAACCTGGCCAGGTGTCTCCCTCTCCTCGTTAACCTGGCCAGGTGTCTCCCTCTCCTCGTTAACCTGACCAGGTGTCTCCCTCTCCTCGTTAACCTGGCCAGGTGTCTCCCTCTCCTCGTTAACCTGACCAGGTGTCTCCCTCACCTCGTTAACCTGACCAGGTGTCTCCCTCACCTCGTTAACCTGACCAGGTGTCTCCCTCTCCTCGTTAACCTGACCAGGTGTCTCCCTCTCCTCGTTAACCTGGCCAGGTGTCTCCCTCTCCTCGTTAACCTGGCCAGGTGTCTCCCTCTCCTCGTTAACCTGGCCAGGTGTCTCCCTCTCCTCGTTAACCTGGCCAGGTGTCTCCCTCTCCTCGTTAACCTGGCCAGGTGTCTCCCTCTCCTCGTTAACCTGACCAGGTGTTTTCCATCCAGAAGTTTCAGCTAAATAAAATCTATTTATTGATTTAGTATTTATTAGACGTATGACAGCGGCCCGTCGCCTGAGCGTCTCCAAACTATTCCACTAAATGTTTTTTATTCACTCGCCTGCTGAATATTGTTTTTGTACGTTTTTATATTGAGTTTTTCTAAAAAGCTGTTAAATCTGTGCTTTATTATCTAAAGTGTGCGATGGAAGCAGACGGATATTAAAGATGATGACTTTCTGTATGAACACACTTTTATACGAACAAGAACACATGAAGACATTCGAGTTTAACATATTTGTATTTATTGTTTGAAAAAATAAAATAAAGAAGCTGTTTTATACATTTGTGAGATGTTTCTTTTTAAAGAGTCCTGATGTTCAGGTGTATATCAGTATGTAGTGTCTCTACTTTAAAGAGTCCTCTCCTGCTGATGTTCAGGTGTATATCAGTACGTAGTGTCTCTACTTTAAAGAGTCCTCTCCTGCTGATGTTCAGGTGTATATCAGTATGTAGTGTCTCTACTTTAAAGAGTCCTCTCCTGCTGATGTTCAGGTGTATATCAGTATGTAGTGTCTCTACTTTAAAGAGTCCTCTCCTGCTGATGTTCAGGTGTATATCAGTATGTAGTGTCTCCACTTTAAAGAGTCCTCTCCTGCTGATGTTCAGGTGTATATCAGTATGTAGTGTCTCTACTTTAAAGAGTCCTCTCCTGCTGATGTTCAGGTGTATATCAGTATGTAGTGTCTCTACTTTAAAGAGTCCTCTCCTGCTGATGTTCAGGTGTATATCAGTGTGTAGTGTCTCTACTTCAAAGAGTCCTCTCCTGCTGATGTTCAGGTGTACATCAGTATGTAGTGTCTCTACTTTAAAGAGTCCTCTCCGGCTGATGTTCTGGTGTATATCAGTATGTAGTGTCTCTATTTTAAAGAGTCCTCTCCTGCTGATGTTCAGGTGTATATCAGTATGTAGTGTCTCTACTTTAAAGAGTCCTCTCCTGCTGATGCTCAGGTGTATATCAGTATGTAGTGTCTCTGCTTTAAAGAGTCCTCTCCTGCTGATGTTCAGGTGTATATCAGTATGTAGTGTCTCTACTTTAAAGAGTCCTCTCCTGCTGATGTTCAGGTGTATATCAGTATGTAGTGTCTCTACTTTAAAGAGTCCTCTCCTGCTGATGTTCAGGTGTATATCAGTATGTAGTGTCTCTACTTTAAAGAGTCCTCTCCTGCTGATGTTCAGGTGTATATCAGTATGTAGTGTCTCTACTTTAAAGAGTCCTCTCCTGCTGATGTTCAGGTGTATATCAGTATGTAGTTTCTCTACTTTAAAGAGTCCTCTCCTGCTGATGTTCAGGTGTATGGGGCCTTATTTTGGAAAAATTATGTATTGAAGTCAATGGAGAGAGAAAACGTATCTTTCGATCCCGTTTTAGTTCATTCATCCATCTTCTCCCGCTTATCTGTGGTCGGGTCTCGGAGGTATCAGTTCCAGCAGAAAGCCCCAAACTTTCTTTTCCCTGGCCTCATCAACCAGCTCTGACTGGGGGGTCCCAAGGCGCTCCCAGGCCAGAGAAGAGATATAATCCCTCCACCTGGTTCTAGGTCAACCCCTTGGTCTCTTCCCAGCTGGACGTGCCTGGAACACCTCCCTAGGGGGGCGCCCAGGTGGCATCCTAACTAGGTGCCCGAACCACCTCAATTGGCTCCTTTCGACGCGAAGGAGGAGCGGTTCAACTCCGAGTCCCTCCCGGATGACTGAACCTCTCACCTTTATTTATTTTATTTATTTAACCAGGATAGGTCTCATTGAGATTAAAAATCTCTTTTTCAAGAGAGTCCTGGCCCAAGAATGGTAACAGCACAGTTTCACACCTTATCCCTAAGGGAGACACCAGCCACCCTGCGGAGAAAACCCATCTCGGCCGCTTGTATCCGCGATCTCGTTCTTTGGGTCATGACCCATCCTTCATGACCATAGGTGAGGGTAGGAAGGGAAATGGTGCGGTAGACAGAGAGCTTTGCCTTCTGGCTCAGCTCTCTTTTCGTCACACGGTGCGGTAAAGAGACTGCAGTACCGCTCCCGCTGCTCCGGTTCTCCGACCCATCTCACGCTCCATTGTTCCCTCCCTCGAGAACAAGACCCCGAGATACTTGAACTCCTTCACTTGGGGTAAGGACTCATTCCCTACTTGGAGTGGACAGTCCATCGGTTTCCTGCTGAGAACCATGGGCTCAGACTTGGAGGTGCTGATCCTCATCCCAGCCGCTTCACACTCGGTGGTGAACCGATCCGGTGAGTGCTGAAGGTCGCAGACCGATGAAGCCATCAGAACCACATCATCTGCAAAAAGCAGTGGTGCGATCCTTAGTCCACCGAACTGCAGACCCCCCCCCCCCCCCCACGACTACCGTTTGAGTTGTGACACGAATTACACATATGATGTTTGTCAATCTTAAAAAATAATTTCCATGTAAAAAAAGTCAGTTTGTCGTAAAACTGTTGAAATATAAGACTATGAAAAATACGCAACTAGAAAGACTACAAATCCCAGAGTCGCGTAAGTGATGTCATAACTGTTTTCCTCCACTAAGAGATAGCTAGAATCTATATGGCGCTGGATAAGTTAACTTTAACAAGATGCCTGTGTGCTTAGTATCAGGTTGTTATCATACCAGCAATGGGTCTTGCTCGTTCTTTCGCTTCCCGTCTGATGAAAGGACCAGGAGTGGCTGGATCAAGTTAGCTACCTAGCTAGTAGCTAGCACGTTAGTTAGCATTACAGCCTTAGCCTTGTAATTTTTATTAGCCTTAACATGAAGTGACATCAAGTAACCCAACCTGTTCAACAGTAAGAGTGGTAGTCATATTTCGTGAACCCTTTGAAGAGTACTGTCACCGGTGTGATCGTTCTATAATACACCATTTAAGCCTGGGGGAGAAATGCTAACGCTACATTAGCATCGGCGATCTTTTGTACTTCACGCTATCTGCACAAATGTTTGACATTAAACATTAAAAAGATCAGTTCAGAGAGAATCAAAGGAAGGCAGGCAGCTTTGCATGACATTCTTCTGGACGTGTTTCATTGTGGTGATAGTGAGGGCAGACAATCCCTTGTTTAGCAAGACAGTAGTGACGGCCATCTTGGTGACGTGTGTTGTTCTGCGAGACCAGAGATGTAGTTCATTCAGTGTTTCACACAAAAAATGTGTTACTTCAAAGTTTTATGACACATTTTTTTTTTTGACTTGCAAAATGATCTTTTAAATTGACAAACATCATATGTGTAATTCGTGGCACAATTCAAACGGGATCGAAAGATAATATTTCTCTCTCCATTGACTTCTATTCATATTTTTTCAGAAATAAGGTCCCATGGAGCTCCACCGGAAGGGGAGGGGCTTCGCCTCTTTAGGCAAAGCATTTGAACATTCTTTTGTGTCACATGTTCATTATTAAGTTGATTTATAACTGTAGCCTATAGTATCTTAATTATTTAAAATATAAGGTGACTAAACATGGCAACAGTATTTTCAGTTTTTGGCAACCAAAAGCTGATGCCTGGTTGCCTGCCACTTTTAAAAGTTAGCGTTGAGACCTGAATGGGCTTCAATGGAGGCATGTTGAAAGTGTTTGTCACTTCATGCCCTCAAGAGGCATTTTGTTGAATTATTTTGCTTAATTTTTTTTATCTTTCAAGCTACGAGATGTTTTCCTACGTTTGTCATGATAAATGATGTCTCAGGAATTTAGGGTTTGGGAATTATGGCAGTTTAAAAATAAATATGAAGGCAAAATGAAATCTGTCCTCCACTCTGACGTCACACACTCTAAAATCTGAAGAAGGCCTCTTTACCAAGGTCGGACCAATGTTTAATATCTCTAAAAGTAAGAATCAGATTTAAAAGTTGTTTTACACGAATAATGTCAGAAAGATGTGTAACATTTTAAAGTTTCTGAGTGAAAGTATGAAGGAACAGTTAGCAGTTGAAGTTGCATGAAGATTTGTTGAAGTTGAAGAATTTCTCCATTGACTTCAATGTTAAAAATGTGATGTATTATGGGATGTATCTCTGGAATTATGAAAGTTATGAATGAGAAAAGTAATAGCCATCGATTCCCGACCGAGCTGAACGTTTTGATGTTTGAACGGAGTTTCTGCGATGTTCAATGTGGGAGGAGAAGAGGGGCAGAATAACCCGGCGGAATAATAAAGAATTTCAACAAACGGTCCTTTGAGATGGTTTTATTACATATTCAAGAAAATGATTTCTTTATCCCTGTGTGTGTGTGTGTGTGTGTGTGTGTGTGTGTGTGTGTGTGTGTGTGTGTGTGTGTGTGTGTGTGTGTGTGTGTGTGTGTGTGTGTGTGTGTGTGTGTGTGTGTAGGATGACTATAGCATACC
>NW_027640332.1:71353-98853 GCF_949606895.1 Notothenia rossii | reverse complement strand
AGGGAACACATAGCACCTCCTTCTCCACCCGGTTAAGCAGCAGGCTAAAGGGAACACATGGCACCTCCTTCTCCACACGGCTAAGCAGCAGCCTTAAGGGAACACATAGCACCTCCTTCTCCACAAGGCTAAGCAGCAGCCTTAAGGGAACACATAGCACCTCCTTCTCCACACGGCTAAGCAGCAGCCTTAAGGGAACACATAGCACCTCCTTCTCCACACGGCTAAGCAGCAGCCTTAAGGGAACACATAGCACCTCCTTCTCCACACGGCTAAGCAGATGCCTTAAGGGAACACATAGCACCTCCTTCTCCACACGGCTAAGCAGCAGACTTAAGGGAACACATAGCACCTCCTTCTCCACACGGCTAAGCAGCAGCCTTAAGGGAACACATAGCACCTCCTTCTCCACACGGCTAAGCAGCAGGCTAAAGGGAACACATATCACCTCCTTCTCCACCCGGTTAAGCAGCAGGCTAAAGGGAACACATGGCACCTCCTTCTCCACACGGCTAAGCAGCAGCCTTAAGGGAACACATAGCACCTCCTTCTCCACACGGCTAAGCAGCAGCTTATCTCAGCGTGGTAACGAGACACATTGTGTATCAAAAGCGTTCAGTGCATCTTATGTATCGGGTGTATGTGAGCTTAGATGTTAAAAAGGTGAGCGAGTTCCTCTCACCACTCACGCGTGGCCGCCATGACACACATACATACACACACCCTCAAATGAATGATTCCCCTTATGGGGACCTCCATTTTGTCCCCATAAGGGAGGCGAATCCCCACACGTGCCTGTGTAAACAGATGTAGGTCCCCACAAGGATGGTAATGCTAAGCCACACACACACACACACACACACACACACACACACACACACACACACACACACACACACACACACACACACACACACACACACACACACACACACACACACACACACACACACACACACACACACACACACACACACACACACACACACACACACACACACACACACACACACACCCTCTCTCACCTGCTCCAACAGGTCACCGTACGCCTTCACGGCGCTCTGCAGCGTTGCCTCGGTGACGAAGCGACCTGGAAACGCTCCGATCATCCCCGTGCAGAGGATCAGGTGGGAGTACTGGAACTCCTGGGGACACAATGATATTAATAATAACACAACAATATAATAACAAAGAGGAAATAAAAGAATACAAAGTAACAAATATCAAGAAGCAAAACAAATACATTTGTGAAAGTAAAAAGGTAAACAACATTTTTTTTTTTCGGAAAACAATAATAATAATAATAATGATAATAATAATAGCAGTAGAGGAGGTGCAGTGCTGACCCGGCCCCCCTCCAGGACCACGGTTTGGTTCTCCGTGTCGACTTTCTGAACTCGACCCTGAACGAAACTTTCTCCAAACGTCTCTGAGAACGGGATGAAGGTCCTCTCAGCGAAGCCTGGAGGAGGAGGAGGTGCTATCATTACTACAGGAGGAGGAGGTGATATCATTACTACAGGAGGAGGAGGTGCTATCATTACTACAGGAGGAGGAGGTGATATCATTACTACAGGAGGAGGAGGTGCTATCATTACTACAGGAGGAGGAGCTATCATTACTACAGGAGGAGGTGCTATCATTACTACAGGAGGAGGAGGTGCTATCATTACTACAGGAGGAGGTGCTATCATTACTACAGGAGGAGGAGCTATCATTACTACAGGAGGAGGAGGTGCTATCATTACTACAGGAGGAGGAGGTGCTATCATTACTACAGGAGGAGGTGCTATCATTAATACAGGAGGAGGAGGTGCTATCATTACTACAGGAGGAGGAGCTATCATTACTACAGGAGGAGGAGCTATCATTACTACAGGAGGAGGTGCTATCATTACTACAGGAGGAGGAGCTATCATTACTACAGGAGGAGGAGGTGCTATCATTACTACAGGAGGAGGAGGAGCTATCATTACTACAGGAGGAGGTGCTATCATTACTGCAGGAGGAGGAGGTGCTATCATTACTACAGGAGGAGGAGGAGCTATAATTACTACAGGAGGAGGAGGAGCTATCATTACTACAGGAGGAGGTGCTATCATTACTACAGGAGGAGGAGCTATCATTACTACAGGAGGAGGAGGTGCTATCATTACTACAGGAGGAGGTGCTATCATTACTACAGGAGGAGGAGGTGCTATCATTACTACAGGAGGAGGTGCTATCATTACTACAGGAGGAGGAACATCTATCATTTGTCAAAGGAAATAAAAAGGGAGATTAAGAGTGAATATAAAATGTAGAAGACGGAGGAGGTGCAGGAGGAGGTGCAGGAGGAGGTGCTGTTACCCGGCTGCACAGAGGCCCTCAGCGCCCCCACGTTGTGATGGAAGGCGTCTCTGAGGTCCAGGAGCGTGAAGCTGATCCCGGCGTCCTGAAGGAGGCGAGACGCCGTGATGCCCCCGAACCCACCACCAACCACCACCACGTGGGCACTGCTGTCCAGGGGGGGGGAGGAGGAGGAGAACCAGGCCCCCATATCTACACACACACACACACACACACACACACACACACACACACACACACACACACACACACACACACACACACACACACACACACACACACACACACACACACACACACACACACACACACACACACACACACACACACACACACAAGTTAATACAAGAAAGTATACTTAAAGTACCAAAAATAAAAGTAGAATAATAAATAAAATGAACTAGTAAATACATCTATTAAATAAATATAGTGCAGTAAAATGAGTTACACTATGTGGCCACTAGGGGGCGTTTTATGTTCAAATTAAGCCTCAAGAAGTGACCTGTTATGTGATCCTATTGGCTGGAAACTTCAACCCTTCATCTCACCACCAACACTGATTATATTTAAAAATGACTCTGACGTTATGATGCTTTTATTAAAGTCTGAAGAGGCTTCTGCTTTTCAGGATAACTTCTCAAAGTTTCTGAACTCAGTCTTCCTTCACTTTTAGCGCCCCCTGTTTCCTCTCCATGTTGCTTTAATCAGCTGTTGTCAGTCACGTGACTATCATGGACTGGAGGTGAACTCACCTGCTGCAGGTAGAAAGGTTATTTGATCTCAGGTAATATTCTGATAATTAATATTGTTATGATTTTCTTTTCCTGCTTCTTCTCTGCCGGCGTCTTGGTTTCTGACGATGTGACGTCTCTCCGCCAATCACAGCTCTCTGGGGGCGGGCTCAACTTCTGGTGCGTTCAGGTGCTGCAGGAAAATACACAAGTATTACATAACAATCTATTTATCCTTAAAAAATGTAATCCTATTATGTTATTGTTTGTCTTATTTTTATTATTATTATTACGTGTGTTTTCCTCCATTAATTATTGCAATAAATACCAGATTGTAAGTTCATTCAATGGCTTTTTATTATTTATGTACAGGACACATCATTTATTATTAATGTTAAAACTTATGGAAATAAATTATTCAGAAAAAAACTGTGTTTTTTTATATTAACAAAAAGGGATCTATAACCACATTTTGACTCTTTAACATTTTTAAATATAGTGTAGCGATCTGCATTTATTGTTCAAGTGTTCTGTTAACTGTTTGTGTCAGGCTTCTGTGAGGAGAGCAGGTAGGGGCGGGGTTGGGGAGCAGAGGGTTTGGTGTGTGTGTGTCTGTGTGGGCGCGTGCAGGTGAGTGAGAGGTTGGCGCGAGAGGAGAGAGAGTGAGAAAGGACGGATGAGAGCCGTTGGTTGTTAATAAACCTGTTTAACTTGAGAACGCTTCACTCGTCATTCCGACACGTCCGGGTGGACGTTACAATAGGTTTACTTTTAAACATTTTATTTGAGTTGTTTCTCTACATTTTGGGATTTATTGTGCAAAGTACATTATTTTTATATTTATTATCATAGGTCAAAAATATGACAAAAAACAAACAAACCTTGATTTATTATATTATATATATTATTATAATTATTATTCTGTATTTATTATGATTATCATTAATATTATAATCATTAATTGACACACCTTATCTGTATTTTTAAATGAATTATTTTTAGTTATATCTGAGTAGAGCAGCGCCCTCTAGTGGCAGGTCTCTCTCACGGTGTCGTCAAGTTGCCATAGAGACAAAGGAAAGACCAGAAAAGATGCTTTTATCTTTTCAAAATAAGAGTTACTTCAAATATGTTGCCAAACCGAGCAAAATAGTATAATCGTAAATTCCCTTAATTGTTTATAATTGATTATGTTGCTTGCTAATATAATCTTAACGCTAAGTTAAATAAAGACATGTTGCATACTGTACCTGCGAAGGTTATAACAAGCACAGGTCTGGCGGGTAGCATTTTATTTTTGAAAAGATTGACCGGAAGTGTGTCTCCGGTGCTCTCAGGCTACGGGAGTCGGTGCTCCGTTACTCTCGGTGTCTCTAGGTGGTTTAACAGCGGACTGTCGGTGGTTTAACGGCGGACTGTCCGCAGCTGAAGAGACACATTCATGGGGAAAACGTGAAGAAACCGGAGAGGAACCGGGGAGGAACCGGAGAGGAGGAGCACTTTCATCCGCGGTAAGAAAACTAACTTATAATCAGTTACCGTTAACTTTGACTTAAGTCGTTAAAGTTTCCGTTAGTAGCGGAGCCGTTTCCCGTTCATATGTAAATACTTTTAAATGTATTTTATTTATTTTATTTTGTGTGTGTGTTGTGGTTAGTCTGGCGCGAGCCTTTTGTTCCTCGCGGCACCGTTCCCATGGTGAAGCTTCATCAGCTCGCGAGACTTTACGTAGCACGTTTAGTGTTTATTTACGTAACGTCAACTAACAACCGTTATTTTTTAAACCACATTTCTTCAACTTTTTAAAATGTTTTATTTATTTATTTAAGAATATATAAGTAGTTCTACATCATTTATCTTATATAGCATAAAGCTCAAATCAGAGGTAGACATGTAAAGTATTAAATACATAGAAATACAGTTTCACATTTCATATTTAATATATAAATACACAATGTGCCTTTTCATCCATAATGTTTTTGCTAATATATTGTTTAAATTCTTAATACAAATGTATAAAATTAGGTCTGGAGTCCCATCTCTTTTTATGGATTATTATATTTCCGTAAAAATAAAATTAACGGAAAATCCATAATATAAGTATCTGTAAAACAGTGACAGTTTTAACGTTATTTATATAATATTATTGATTAAATCTCACCACTTTTCAACTGCTTTTTATCTGTATTTTTAGTGCGTTGTGTTTTATATATTTTTAGTGTGTTGTTTTCTATGAATTTCTACATGTAAAGTGTCTTACCATGAACTACTACTGCTACTAATACTCATACTGCTGGTTAATTTTTTTTTTTTTTACGTTATTCATTTAATATAACAATACATATAATAAGATTTCCAATATTAATACTTTTGTAATTGTTCTGTACTTTAAAGTCTTACCTAAATACATTTTAAAAAACGGTTAAAAATCTGGAATCAAAATGTACTTCAAATATCAAAAGTAAAAATAATCATTATGAAGAATTATTCATAATTTAATATTTTATTTTTAATTTAATATTATGACACTTTGGCTGTAGTGCTGCACTCATAAAATATTCGGATTTAAAATCTAAAGTCAGACAAAGAAAGAATATGGCAGTACTGTACATGTATATATTATTAATTGAATGTGCAGTGTAGGCGTGTTTTGGAGGACGGGCAAAGATCAAAACATATTCAGATTATTATTGTATAAAAAACTAAATGCAGTACTTTCAGCTTTTCTGCTTTAAACATGCTGTTTGTTTATATTTAAAAGATAGTTTTTGCATTTGGATTGACGAAAATAATTAGTAATGTGTTGGTATTTATTTTTGCAAAGGGAACAAAAAGATATAGAGAATAATATATGGTATTATTTTAGTCGCAACTCTGTTTATTATATTATGTATAATATGGTTTCTGTGAGATAAAACCAGGACACTACATACTGGTATACACCTGAACATCAGCAGGAGAGGACTCTTTAAAGTAGAGACACTACATACTGGTATACACCTGAACATCAGCAGGAGAGGACTCTTTAAAGTAGAGACACTACATACTGATATACACCTGAACATCAGCAGGAGAGGACTCTTTAAAGTAGAGACACTACATACTGATATACACCTGAACATCAGCAGGAGAGGACTCTTTAAAGTAGAGACACTACATACTGATATACACCTGAACATCAGCAGGAGAGGACTCTTTAAAGTAGAGACACTACATACTGATATACACCTGAACATCAGCAGGAGAGGACTCTTTAAAGTAGAGACACTACATACTGATATACACCTGAACATCAGCAGGAGAGGACTCTTTAAAGTAGAGACACTACATACTGATATACACCTGAACATCAGCAGGAGAGGACTCTTTCAAGTAGAGACACTACATACTGATATACACCTGATCATCAGCAGGAGAGGACTCTTTAAAGTAGAGACACTACATACTGATATACACCTGAACATCAGCAGGAGAGGACTCTTTAAAGTAGAGACACTACATACTGATATACACCTGAACATAAGGAGGAGAGGACTCTTTAAAGTAGAGACACTACATACTGATATACACCTGAACATAAGGAGGAGAGGACTCTTTAAAGTAGAGACACTACATACTGATATACACCTGAACATCAGCAGGAGAGGACTCTTTAAAGTAGAGACACTACATACTGATATACACCTGAACATAAGGAGGAGAGGACTCTTTAAAGTAGAGACACTACATACTGATGTACACCTGAACATCAGCAGGAGAGGACTCTTTAAAGTAGAGACACTACATACTGATATACACCTGAACATCAGGAGGAGAGGACTCTTTAAAGTAGAGACACTACATACTGATATACACCTGAACATCAGCAGGAGAGGACTCTTTAAAGTAGAGACACTACATACTGATATACACCTGAACATAAGGAGGAGAGGACTCTTTAAAGTAGAGACACTACATACTGATATACACCTGAACATAAGGAGGAGAGGACTCTTTAAAGTAGAGACACTACATACTGATATACACCTGAACATCAGCAGGAGAGGACTCTTTAAAGTAGAGACACTACATACTGATATACACCTGAACATCAGGAGGAGAGGACTCTTTAAAGTAGAGACACTACATACTGATATACACCTGAACATCAGCAGGAGAGGACTCTTTAAAGTAGAGACACTACATACTGATATACACCTGAACATAAGGAGGAGAGGACTCTTTAAAGTAGAGACACTACATACTGATATACACCTGAACATCAGCAGGAGAGGACTCTTTAAAGTAGAGACACTACATACTGATATACACCTGAACATCAGGAGGAGAGGACTCTTTAAAGTAGAGACACTACATACTGATATACACCTGAACATCAGCAGGAGAGGACTCTTTAAAGTAGAGACACTACATACTGATATGCACCTGAACATCAGCAGGAGAGGACTCTTTAAAGTAGAGACACTACATACTGATATACACCTGAACATAAGGAGGAGAGGACTCTTTAAAGTAGAGACACTACATACTGATATACACCTGAACATCAGGAGGAGAGGACTCTTTAAAGTAGAGACACTACATACTGATATACACCTGAACATCAGCAGGAGAGGACTCTTTAAAGTAGAGACACTACATACTGATATGCACCTGAACATCAGCAGGAGAGGACTCTTTAAAGTAGAGACACTACATACTGATATACACCTGAACATCAGCAGGAGAGGACTCTTTAAAGTAGAGACACTACATACTGATATACACCTGAACATCAGCAGGAGAGGACTCTTTAAAGTAGAGACACTACATACTGATATACACCTGAACATCAGCAGGAGAGGACTCTTTAAAGTAGAGACACTACATACTGGTATACACCTGAACATCAGCAGGAGAGGACTCTTTAAAGTAGAGACACTACATACTGGTATACACCTGAACATCAGCAGGAGAGGACTCTTTAAAGTAGAGACACTACATACTGATATACACCTGAACATCAGCAGGAGAGGACTCTTTAAAGTAGAGACACTACATACTGATATACACCTGAACATCAGCAGGAGAGGACTCTTTAAAGTAGAGACACTACATACTGATATACACCTGAACATCAGCAGGAGAGGACTCTTTAAAGTAGAGACACTACATACTGATATACACCTGAACATCAGCAGGAGAGGACTCTTTAAAGTAGAGACACTACATACTGATATGCACCTGAACATCAGCAGGAGAGGACTCTTTAAAGTAGAGACACTACATACTGATATACACCTGAACATCAGCAGGAGAGGACTCTTTAAAGTAGAGACACTACATACTGATATACACCTGAACATCAGCAGGAGAGGACTCTTTAAAGTAGAGACACTACATACTGATATACACCTGAACATCAGCAGGAGAGGACTCTTTAAAGTAGAGACACTACACACTGATATACACCTGAACATGAGGCGTGTGGTGCAGTGGGTTGTGCATTGGTGTTGGGATCAGGTTCAAACCCCACTGCAGTCAGCATGTCGTTGTGTCCCTGAGACACTTCACCCCAAAGTGCTCCTGTGGGGATTGCCACCACAGTATTGAGTATGGAAGTCGCTTTGGATAAAAGCGTCTAACAAGGGACATGTGATGTGATGTAACATCAGCAGGATATTTCCCCCTTTAAGACAAAGTAAATAAAATATTTTTAAAGCTTAATATTTATGTTAGCTGTGTAAGTAACTAGAGACGTTATAAATACCTGTGTGATGTGTTGTGTGTCCTCAGGTGTGTGTCCTGAGGTGTGTGTCCTCAGGTGTGTGTTGTGTGTCCTCAGGTGTGTGTGATGGAGCAGCACAGTGACTACGTTTCTCAGCTGAAGTTGGAGTTTGACAGCTGTGACTCCACCAGCTCTGGATTCCTGGACCGAGACGACCTGACGGAGCTCTGCAGGAAACTGAGGCTGGACACACACCTTCCTCTGCTGATACACACACTGCTGGGGGAGAGGCACCACGCCAGGGTAACACACACACACACACACACACACACACACACACACACACACACACACACACACACACACACACACACACACACACACACACACACACACACACACACACACACACACACACACACACACACACCCTCTGATACACTAACACAAACCGATACATGCTCTTTAATCCCGACACACCCTCTGACCTAAAGACACACTAACACACACTCTGACCTAAAGACACACAGTCACACACACTGACCTTGATACACTCTGATCTACTTCTTGTTTGTGTGTGTGTGTTTCAGAGGACCCTAGCGATGTGTTTGAGGTTATTTGGATCAGCTGTTCTGTATAAAATCCACAAACAGACACAACAGAAAGAGAGCGACCTTTGTTGTTTCTAATCTCCTCTGAAGGTGTTGTGCTCTCACCTGTGTCTCACGATGAACCTGTGTTTGTGCATCAGGTGAACTTTGAGGAGTTTAAGGAAGGCTTCGTGGCCGTTCTGTCTCGCTCTCTGGACTTCAGCACCTCAGAGGACGACAGCAGCTACCTGCAGCCAGGTGAGCAGTGGGGGGGACTGCAGCTCCATGTGCCTTCTGTCTCTTTCTTTATACTTTTAGTTTTCACATTTTTTGCTTATAAATATATTGTTATTTTTTACATTTTTTTTAATATATATATAATTTTTTTTGGGCAGCTTTCCAATATTTTATATAATAATGTACATAATAATACATAATGCATTTGTCTTGCATTTTACAACATTCTTTTTGACAATTTTCATATATTTGAAGGGGATTCTTTACACAGTGTCCTCTGGGAGTCATTGATATATTTTACAGTTCATTTTCACATCTTTTGCATCCAGATTTCAGATTCAACTTATATTTCGAGACATTGTTCAACACTTTACTTATAACATTTGGCCAGCTTTTTGCTAAAATATGTTAAAACAAAAGTAGTTAAAAATATCCCCAAAAGATGAGTGAAAATAGAGGAATATGTGAAAAATAATATGAATACTCACAAAGTCTCATCTGGCTCAACTTCCCAAACTGGGATCAGTCAAAGCATTTGAATAGACCTTATCTACCTTACATCCAAACCCAGTATTACAGACACACTGTGGGGGTGTTACTGTAATTCAGGGGGGGGCCAAACTACGGCCCGGGGGCCAAATGCGGACCGTTTTGAATCGGCCCTCAGCAAATTCAAAAAGTATAATCAGTGATGCAAATTAGTCGCTTTTCGGCGCCTCCCGCTTTTTTAACGCTGCTTTGGGTGACTTGTGTAATTCGTGGAGAACCGAAGAGTTTTCGTTTGGGGGGGGGGGGTGGGGGTCCGTTTAATCCGTCCGTTAGTCCGTCCGACTGACGGACAACTTGTCACTTCAAAAAAGAAGAAGAAATCTAGATCGCCAAATAATTAAACAAGCGAGTGCCTGTTTTTCCTGGCCAAGGACAGGTTCCTTGAACACAACACGAGCGTAACGTGTCTTCACGTGGTTATGTCTCGTCTGAAAGGAGTGTAGACTAGACTTAAGTTCTTACGGAGAGCACCGGAACGCCGCTCCAACTCTTCAAAAATTGCAGTACCCATAAGGAGCCGTACACATGCCGCAGTGTTTGTGTGGCTGTGTCTTTAGTTGTAAGCACAGTGGCGATCTGTTGTTATTAGCATCTGGTTAGCGAGCTATGCTAACGAAAACGAAGAGCTTTTCTACAACCGGGTGGAAGAGAGCTCTCTCCTGAGAGGCTCAAATAACCTCAGCTCAGTGAGGTTAAGACACACCTTGATATGATCATTATAATTATTAATGAGACATTAGAGACTAAATGAAAAACAGGTATAAAATAAAAATGACAGTAACAAAAAAGTTGTTAAAAATAAAAAGAATAGAGTTTAAAAGGGGAGTGATTTGTAAAATATCCAGAAAGAAAAATCTGCTTACAAATGGGTGTTGAAAGATGTACCCATAGATCTGCTCATGTTGTTCTCAAAGTGCACCAGATTGATGCTTTTAACTTCAATATTTAAAAAAAAATCTTCCCCCGGACCCCCCTAGAGAAGGTTAGGTCCCCCCCACTTAAATCATGTTCACATGGATACTAAGTACATTTGCGCACATCTTGTGTCCATGTCGTTCTGTTTTGGTGGTCATGCCACACCGTGCATGCATGCATGCATGCGCGAGTCATGGTAAAATATCTGGATTAAGAGGTTGCGTTTTCTTTGCACAGCATGAAAGAAAGGCCAAATGAATTGTCTGTGATTTTAGTTTTTTTAAGCAGAAGTTGAGTTCAATAATTTGTAGGGACCTCGGAGGATGTTGTAAAAATTGAAAGGAAAAAGGTTCCCCACCCCTGCTGTAAATAATAATAAAAACCCTTGATTTATAACTTAAAATATCTGTCTCCTATTGATGTGAGTATATTATAAAGAATAGCCAGTTAATTGAAGCATTATATTACAGGCCTTTGTCAGATGGTATATTACGCTGTTTCTTTCTGCTTCGAATAGTTCTCTCTTTTTTCACCATACCCGTGTTTGCATCACTGATAATGGAGTATGGATCCCAAATGAAACTTATGCTTGTCTTAGGGCTGCTCAATTAATCGTATTTTAATCGCGATTACGATTATGGCTTGCAACGATTACGAAAACAACGTAATCGACATAAAACGATTATTTTTGTATTATTATTTTTTAAATAATTTTTGTTTGTTTTTGTTTTTCAGTTGAATTATACTTAAAGTTCAGGGTAATCAACTGTTAAAAACATACTCTTCAACTTTTTTTCTCCAATAAATTGATGTTTTCAAAGTCATTTAATAATCGCAATTATTACAATTATTGACCCAAATAATCGAGATTATGATTTAGCATTAAAGCTGGTCAGATAACGAACGAGTAAATGAAAACAGGTGTGTGTGTGTGTGTGTGTGTGTGTGTGTGTGTGTGTGTGTGTGTGTGTGTGTGTGTGTGTGTGTGTGTGTGTGTGTGTGTGTGTGTGTGTGTGTGTGTGTGTGTGTGTGTGTGTGTGTGTGTGTGTGTGTGTGTGTGTGTGTGTGTGTGTGTGTGTGTGTGTGTGTGAGATTAAAATAGCCCAATTGCTTTTACAATAAATAACCATTGAGTGTGTTTAATTGAATAGTAAAGAGGTTTAACGTTAGTGGCAGGTTGTTTGTGAGAGAGAATAAATCAGACAGCCCAATATTTAAAAAAAAATCTATTCTTTTTCGCAACTTCCCGCAATTTCACCGCATAAAATCACCTAAAGACCCCCGCATGTTTAATCACATAATCAAGGATTTTTGCCCGTGTCTTTCTGGAGGGTCTACGTAGTATTCATGTGTTAATGAGCCCACTTTTCAAATACATTCAGTTAATTACAGCTGGAAACAAATCTTAGTTGATACAAAAAATCCCAATAACTTCTTCCCATAACAAGCTTGAAATAAACGTCATGTTTCCTCTTTTCATGCAACCTGAGGCTTCTGTGTTCAGGGATTACATACAACCGAACTTATGAGGCAGTACACCTCACCTCCAGTGAGGGTCCCAGACCTTCCTATATGTTTCAGTGTGTGGGCCTCGGTGAACAAAGTGCGGACCCCCTGCTGTGATAGATATGTGTGTGTCCTCAGTGGTCCCGGAGGAGGTGAAGCCGAAGCTGGTGAAGGGTTCGAAGCGGTATGGCCGGCGCTCTCACCCCGACAGCAGCTCCAGCGCCGAGCGGAGAGACGAGGAGGCGCAGGGGTCTGGAGCTGAACAGGAGGAGGAGGAGGAGGAGGGGGGGAGGAGAGCCAAGCTGAGGCGCTCCACCTCTCTGGAGAGCGTGGAGGTGAGGCTCACTTTCTTCACTTACCAAAATCAAAACATTACGACTTTCTCAGAAAATCTAAAAATTCTGAATTTTTCATTTTTTGACTTTTTCTATTTTTTCCTCAAAATTCTGACTTTTTTTTGGGACTTTTTCTCATTTTTGGGAAAATGCGGACTTTTTAAAAACTTTTTCTAATTTTTTTCCTCAAAATTCTGACTTTTTTCGCAACATTTCCAAATTCCGACCCTTCCTCCTCCTCCTTCTCCTCCTCTTCCTCCTCCTCCTCCTCCTCCTCCTCCTCCTCCTCCTCCTCCTCAGGTCTGTAATGCAGACGGTCACAGACGGCTGTTAGGGTTTCCTCCACGCTCATTTCCTTTCCTCATTTCCTCTCCTCATTTTGATAACAAACCGAATCCAAAGCATAAAAACACAGTTATTTTGATTTGTATTCACTTCTCACTCGTGTTGGCTCAAACACACACACACACACACACACACACACACACACACACACACACACACACACACACACACACACACACACACACACGCACACGCACACGCACACGCACACACTGGTCTCAGATTTCCAGTTGCTGCTGTGAATACCTGAAGAGGGAGGAGGAAGAGGAGGAGGAGGAAGAGGAGGAGGAGGAGGAGGAAGAGGGGGGTCAGTGGGAGTTCTTCAGGAAGTGGTCTGCAGAGGAATGTGCTGTCAGATCAGAAACGCTCAGTTTCTTTCTTTAGTTTTCTGCGGAAAGAGAAACTTCCTGTGAGAGAAGCTGCTGCCATGTTGTTCAAACAGACTGCTGTTACTCTTCCTCTTCCTCCTCCTCCTCCTCCTCCTCCTTAAATACACATTTCTCTGAAACTACAATAAAAACAGGCTTTTTTTCTCACATTTAAAGCAGAAAACCTCAGAAATCAGCGTTTCTTTAAACCCTCAGATGAGGAATGTGTGAACGAGCAGCAGCTGATGGAACAGCTGTTTGCTGCACAGGAAGCTTTTCTGATGTTTCATATTCTATTGAACTCATATTGAGAGAGACTTTCCAAAGCGTCTCCTATCCGCTCAATCCCTCAGTGTTTGGATCAGTGTTTAGATCAGTGTTTGGATCAGTGTTTGAATCAGTGTTTAGATCAGTGTTTAGATCAGTGTTTGAATCAGTGTTTAGATCAGTGTTTGAATCAGTGTTTAGATCAGTGTTTGAATCAGTGTTTGAATCAGTGTTTAGATCAGTGTTTAGATCAGTGTTTGAATCAGTGTTTGGATCAGTGTTTAGATCAGTGTTTGGATCAGTGTTTGAATCAGTGTTTGAATCAGTGTTTGAATCAGTGTTTGGATCAGTGTTTAGATCAGTGTTTGGATCAGTGTTTGGATCAGTGTTTGAATCAGTGTTTAGATCAGTGTTTGGATCAGTGTTTAGATCAGTGTTTAGATCAGTGTTTGGATCAGTGTTTGGATCAGTGTTTGAATCAGTGTTTAGATCAGTGTTTAGATCAGTGTTTGGATCAGTGTTTGAATCAGTGTTTAGATCAGTGTTTAGATCAGTGTTTGGATCAGTGTTTGAATCAGTGTTTAGATCAATGTTTAGATCAGTGTTTGAATCAGTGTTTGAATCAGTGTTTGGATCAGTGTTTAGATCAGTGTTTAGATCAGTGTTTAGATCAGTGTTTGAATCAGTGTTTGAATCAGTGTTTGAATCAGTGTTTAGATCAGTGTTTGGATCAGTGTTTGAATCAGTGTTTGGATCAGTGTTTAGATCAGTGTTTAGATCAGTGTTTAGATCAGTGTTTGAATCAGTGTTTGAATCAGTGTTTAGATCAGTGTTTAGATCAGTGTTTAGATCAGTGTTTGAATCAGTGTTTGAATCAGTGTTTAGATCAGTGTTTAGATCAGTGTTTAGATCAGTGTTTGAATCAGTGTTTAGATCAGTGTTTGAATCAGTGTTTAGATCAGTGTTTAGATCAGTGTTTAGATCAGTGTTTGAATCAGTGTTTAGATCAGTGTTTAGATCAGTGTTTAGATCAGTGTTTGAATCAGTGTTTGAATCAGTGTTTAGATCAGTGTTTGAATCAGTGTTTGAATCAGTGTTTGAATCAGTGTTTAGATCAGTGTTTGGATCAGTGTTTAGATCAGTGTTTGGATCAGTGTTTGAATCAGTGTTTAGATCAGTGTTTGGATCAGTGTTTGAATCAGTGTTTAGATCAGTGTTTAGATCAGTGTTTGAATCAGTGTTTGAATCAGTGTTTAGATCAGTGTTTAGATCAGTGTTCGAATCAGTGTTTGGATCAGTGTTTGAATCAGTGTTTGAATCAGTGTTTAGATCAGTGTTTAGATCAGTGTTTGGATCAGTGTTTGGATCAGTGTTTGAATCAGTGTTTAGATCAGTGTTCGAATCAGTGTTTGGATCAGTGTTTGAATCAGTGTTTGAATCAGTGTTTAGATCAGTGTTTGAATCAGTGTTTGAATCAGTGTTTGGATCAGTGTTTGAATCAGTGTTTGGATCAGTGTTTGAATCAGTGTTTGGATCAGTGTTTAGATCAGTGTTTGAATCAGTGTTTAGATCAGTGTTTGAATCAGCGTTTAGATCAGTGTTCGAATCAGTGTTTGGATCAGTGTTTGAATCAGTGTTTGAATCAGTGTTTAGATCAGTGTTTGAATCAGTGTTTGAATCAGTGTTTGGATCAGTGTTTGAATCAGTGTTTGGATCAGTGTTTGAATCAGTGTTTAGATCAGTGTTCGAATCAGTGTTTGGATCAGTGTTTGAATCAGTGTTTGAATCAGTGTTTAGATCAGTGTTCGAATCAGTGTTTGGATCAGTGTTTGAATCAGTGTTTGAATCAGTGTTTGAATCAGTGTTTGAATCAGTGTTTAGATCAGTGTTCGAATCAGTGTTTGGATCAGTGTTTGAATCAGTGTTTGGATCAGTGTTTAGATCAGTGTTTGAATCAGTGTTTAGATCAGTGTTTAGATCAGTGTTTAGATCAGTGTTTGGATCAGTGTTTGGATCAGTGTTTAGATCAGTGTTTGAATCAGTGTTTGAATCAGTGTTTAGATCAGTGTTTGGATCAGTGTTTGAATCAGTGTTTGGATCAGTGTTTAGATCAGTGTTTAGATCAGTGTTTGAATCAGTGTTTGAATCAGTGTTTGAATCAGTGTTTAGATCAGTGTTTAGATCAGTGTTTGAATCAGTGTTTAGATCAGTGTTTAGATCAGTGTTTAGATCAGTGTTTGAATCAGTGTTTAGATCAGTGTTTGAATCAGTGTTTAGATCAGTGTTTAGATCAGTGTTTAGATCAGTGTTTGAATCAGTGTTTAGATCAGTGTTTAGATCAGTGTTTAGATCAGTGTTTGAATCAGTGTTTGAATCAGTGTTTAGATCAGTGTTTGAATCAGTGTTTGAATCAGTGTTTGAATCAGTGTTTAGATCAGTGTTTGGATCAGTGTTTAGATCAGTGTTTGGATCAGTGTTTAGATCAGTGTTTGAATCAGTGTTTAGATCAGTGTTTGAATCAGTGTTTGGATCAGTGTTTGAATCAGTGTTTGGATCAGTGTTTAGATCAGTGTTTAGATCAGTGTTTGAATCAGTGTTTGGATCAGTGTTTAGATCAGTGTTTGAATCAGTGTTTGGATCAGTGTTTGAATCAGTGTTTGGATCAGTGTTTGGATCAGTGTTTAGATCAGTGTTTGAATCAGTGTTTAGATCAGTGTTTGAATCAGTGTTTGAATCAGTGTTTGAATCAGTGTTTAGATCAGTGTTCGAATCAGTGTTCGAATCAGTGTTTAGATCAGTGTTTGGATCAGTGTTCGAATCAGTGTTTAGATCAGTGTTCGGATCAGTGTTTGAATCAGTGTTCGAATCAGTGTTTGAATCAGTGTTTGAATCAGTGTTTGAATCAGTGTTTGGATCAGTGTTTAGATCAGTGTTTGAATCAGTGTTTAGATCAGTGTTTGAATCAGTGTTTAGATCAGTGTTCGAATCAGTGTTTGAATCAGTGTTTGAATCAGTGTTTGGATCAGTGTTTGAATCAGTGTTTGGATCAGTGTTTGAATCAGTGTTTGAATCAGTGTTTGAATCAGTGTTTGGATCAGTGTTTGAATCAGTGTTTGAATCAGTGTTTAGATCAGTGTTCGAATCAGTGTTTGGATCAGTGTTTGAATCAGTGTTTGAATCAGTGTTTAGATCAGTGTTCGAATCAGTGTTTGGATCAGTGTTTGAATCAGTGTTTGAATCAGTGTTTAGATCAGTGTTCGAATCAGTGTTTGGATCAGTGTTTAGATCAGTGTTTGAATCAGTGTTTGGATCAGTGTTTAGATCAGTGTTTAGATCAGTGTTTGGATCAGTGTTTAGATCAGTGTTTGAATCAGTGTTTAGATCAGTGTTTGAATCAGTGTTTGGATCAGTGTTTGAATCAGTGTTTAGATCAGTGTTTGGATCAGTGTTTGATCAGTGTTTGAATCAGTGTTTGGATCAGTGTTTGAATCAGTGTTTGAATCAGTGTTTAGATCAGTGTTTAGATCAGTGTTCGGATCAGTGTTTGGATCAGTGTTTGAATCAGTGTTTGAATCAGTGTTTAGATCAGTGTTTAGATCAGTGTTTGGATCAGTGTTTGGATCAGTGTTTGAATCAGTGTTTAGATCAGTGTTCGAATCAGTGTTTGGATCAGTGTTTGAATCAGTGTTTGAATCAGTGTTTAGATCAGTGTTTGAATCAGTGTTTGAATCAGTGTTTGGATCAGTGTTTGAATCAGTGTTTGGATCAGTGTTTGAATCAGTGTTTGGATCAGTGTTTAGATCAGTGTTTGAATCAGTGTTTAGATCAGTGTTTGAATCAGCGTTTAGATCAGTGTTCGAATCAGTGTTTGGATCAGTGTTTGAATCAGTGTTTGAATCAGTGTTTAGATCAGTGTTTGAATCAGTGTTTGAATCAGTGTTTGGATCAGTGTTTGAATCAGTGTTTGGATCAGTGTTTGAATCAGTGTTTAGATCAGTGTTCGAATCAGTGTTTGGATCAGTGTTTGAATCAGTGTTTGAATCAGTGTTTAGATCAGTGTTCGAATCAGTGTTTGGATCAGTGTTTGAATCAGTGTTTGAATCAGTGTTTGAATCAGTGTTTGAATCAGTGTTTAGATCAGTGTTCGAATCAGTGTTTGGATCAGTGTTTGAATCAGTGTTTGGATCAGTGTTTAGATCAGTGTTTGAATCAGTGTTTGGATCAGTATTTAGATCAGTGTTTGAATCAGTGTTTGAATCAGTGTTTGAATCAGTGTTTGGATCAGTGTTTGAATCAGTGTTTGGATCAGTGTTTAGATCAGTGTTTGAATCAGTGTTTGGATCAGTATTTAGATCAGTGTTTGAATCAGTGTTTGAATCAGTGTTTGAATCAGTGTTTGGATCAGTGTTTGGATCAGTGTTTATATCAGTGTTTGAATCAGTGTTTGGATCAGTGTTTGGATCAGTGTTTGGATCAGTGTTTAGATCAGTGTTTGGATCAGTGTTTAGATCAGTGTTTGAATCAGTGTTTGGATCAGTGTTTAGATCAGTGTTTGGATCAGTGTTTGGATCAGTGTTTGGATCAGTGTTTGAATCAGTGTTTGGATCAGTGTTTGGATCAGTGTTTGAATCAGTGTTTGAATCAGTGTTTGGATCAGTGTTTGGATCAGTGTTTAGATCAGTGTTTGAATCAGTGTTTGAATCAGTGTTTGGATCAGTGTTTGAATCAGTGTTTGGATCAGTGTTTGAATCAGTGTTTGAATCAGTGTTTAGATCAGTGTTTGAATCAGTGTTTGGATCAGTGTTTGGATCAGTGTTTGGATCAGTGTTTGAATCAGTGTTTGAATCAGTGTTTGGATCAGTGTTTGAATCAGTGTTTGAATCAGTGTTTAGATCAGTGTTTAGATCAGTGTTTGGATCAGTGTTTGGATCAGTGTTTAGATCAGTGTTTGAATCAGTGTTTGGATCAGTGTTTGAATCAGTGTTTAGATCAGTGTTTAGATCAGTGTTTGAATCAGTGTTTAGATCAGTGTTCGAATCAGTGTTCAGATCAGTGTTTAGATCAGTGTTTGGATCAGTGTTTAGATCAGTGTTTGAATCAGTGTTTGAATCAGTGTTTGGATCAGTGTTTGAATCAGTGTTTGAATCAGTGTTTGGATCAGTGTTTGAATCAGTGTTTGAATCAGTGTTTGAATCAGTGTTTAGATCAGTGTTTAGATCAGTGTTTGAATCAGTGTTTGAATCAGTGTTTGGATCAGTGTTTAGATCAGTGTTTGAATCAGTGTTTAGATCAGTGTTTGAATCAGTGTTTGAATCAGTGTTTAGATCAGTGTTTGAATCAGTGTTTAGATCAGTGTTTGGATCAGTGTTTAGATCAGTGTTTGGATCAGTGTTTAGATCAGTGTTTGAATCAGTGTTTAGATCAGTGTTTGAATCAGTGTTTGAATCAGTGTTTGGATCAGTGTTTGGATCAGTGTTTAGATCAGTGTTTGGATCAGTGTTTAGATCAGTGTTTGAATCAGTGTTTAGATCAGTGTTTGGATCAGTGTTTAGATCAGTGTTTGAATCAGTGTTTAGATCAGTGTTTGAATCAGTGTTTGAATCAGTGTTTGGATCAGTGTTTGGATCAGTGTTTAGATCAGTGTTTGAATCAGTGTTTAGATCAGTGTTTGAATCAGTGTTTGAATCAGTGTTCGAATCAGTGTTTAGATCAGTGTTCGAATCAGTGTTTGAATCAGTGTTTAGATCAGTGTTTGGATCAGTGTTCGAATCAGTGTTCGAATCAGTGTTTAGATCAGTGTTTGGATCAGTGTTTGAATCAGTGTTTAGATCAGTGTTTGAATCAGTGTTTGAATCAGTGTTTGGATCAGTGTTTGAATCAGTGTTTGGATCAGTGTTTGAATCAGTGTTTAGATCAGTGTTCGAATCAGTGTTCGGATCAGTGTTTGAATCAGTGTTTAGATCAGTGTTTAGATCAGTGTTTGAATCAGTGTTTAGATCAGTGTTCGAATCAGTGTTCGAATCAGTGTTTGAATCAGTGTTTAGATCAGTGTTTGGATCAGTGTTTGGATCAGTGTTTAGATCAGTGTTTGAATCAGTGTTTGGATCAGTGTTTGGATCAGTGTTTGGATCAGTGTTTAGATCAGTGTTTAGATCAGTGTTTGGATCAGTGTTTGGATCAGTGTTTGAATCAGTGTTTAGATCAGTGTTTGAATCAGTGTTTAGATCAGTGTTCGAATCAGTGTTTGAATCAGTGTTTGAATCAGTGTTTAGATCAGTGTTTGGATCAGTGTTTAGATCAGTGTTTGGATCAGTGTTTGGATCAGTGTTTGATCAGTGTTTGAATCAGTGTTTAGATCAGTGTTCGAATCAGTGTTTGGATCAGTGTTTGAATCAGTGTTTGAATCAGTGTTTAGATCAGTGTTTGAATCAGTGTTTGAATCAGTGTTTAGATCAGTGTTTAGATCAGTGTTTGGATCAGTGTTTAGATCAGTGTTTGAATCAGTGTTTGAATCAGTGTTTGAATCAGTGTTTGGATCAGTGTTTAGATCAGTGTTTGAATCAGTGTTTAGATCAGTGTTCGAATCAGTGTTTGAATCAGTGTTTGAATCAGTGTTTGAATCAGTGTTTGGATCAGTGTTTAGATCAGTGTTTGAATCAGTGTTTAGATCAGTGTTTGAATCAGTGTTTAGATCAGTGTTCGAATCAGTGTTTGAATCAGTGTTTGAATCAGTGTTTGGATCAGTGTTTGAATCAGTGTTTGGATCAGTGTTTGAATCAGTGTTTAGATCAGTGTTTGGATCAGTGTTTGAATCAGTGTTTAGATCAGTGTTTGAATCAGTGTTTGGATCAGTGTTTGGATCAGTGTTTAGATCAGTGTTTGAATCAGTGTTTGAATCAGTGTTTGAATCAGTGTTTGAATCAGTGTTTGGATCAGTGTTTGAATCAGTGTTTGAATCAGTGTTTAGATCAGTGTTTGAATCAGTGTTTAGATCAGTGTTTGAATCAGTGTTTGAATCAGTGTTTGGATCAGTGTTTAGATCAGTGTTTGAATCAGTGTTTGAATCAGTGTTTGAATCAGTGTTTAGATCAGTGTTCGAATCAGTGTTTGAATCAGTGTTTAGATCAGTGTTTGGATCAGTGTTTAGATCATTGTTCGAATCAGTGTTTGAATCAGTGTTTAGATCAGTGTTTGAATCAGTGTTTAGATCAGTGTTCGAATCAGTGTTTGAATCAGTGTTTAGATCAGTGTTTGAATCAGTGTTTAGATCAGTGTTCGAATCAGTGTTTGGATCAGTGTTTAGATCAGTGTTTGAATCAGTGTTTGAATCAGTGTTTAGATCAGTGTTTGAATCAGTGTTTGAATCAGTGTTTAGATCAGTGTTTAGATCAGTGTTTGGATCAGTGTTTGGATCAGTGTTTGGATCAGTGTTTGAATCAGTGTTTAGATCAGTGTTCGAATCAGTGTTTGGATCAGTGTTCGAATCAGTGTTTGAATCAGTGTTTAGATCAGTGTTTGAATCAGTGTTTGAATCAGTGTTTAGATCAGTGTTTAGATCAGTGTTTGAATCAGTGTTTGAATCAGTGTTTGGATCAGTGTTTAGATCAGTGTTTGAATCAGTGTTTAGATCAGTGTTTGAATCAGTGTTTAGATCAGTGTTCGAATCAGTGTTTGGATCAGTGTTCGAATCAGTGTTTGAATCAGTGTTTAGATCAGTGTTTGGATCAGTGTTTGAATCAGTGTTTGGATCAGTGTTTGAATCAGTGTTTAGATCAGTGTTCGAATCAGTGTTTGGATCAGTGTTTGAATCAGTGTTTGAATCAGTGTTTGAATCAGTGTTTGAATCAGTGTTTAGATCAGTGTTCGAATCAGTGTTTAGATCAGTGTTCGAATCAGTGTTTGAATCAGTGTTTAGATCAGTGTTTGGATCAGTGTTTGAATCAGTGTTCGAATCAGTGTTTAGATCAGTGTTCGGATCAGTGTTTGAATCAGTGTTCAAATCAGTGTTTGAATCAGTGTTTAGATCAGTGTTTGGATCAGTGTTTGAATCAGTGTTCGAATCAGTGTTTGAATCAGTGTTTGAATCAGTGTTTGAATCAGTGTTTAGATCAGTGTTTGAATCAGTGTTTGAATCAGTGTTTGAATCAGTGTTTAGATCAGTGTTTGAATCAGTGTTTAGATCAGTGTTTGAATCAGTGTTTGGATCAGTGTTTGAATCAGTGTTTAGATCAGTGTTTGGATCAGTGTTTAGATCAGTGTTTGAATCAGTGTTTAGATCAGTGTTTGAATCAGTGTTTGGATCAGTGTTTGGATCAGTGTTTAGATCAGTGTTTGAATCAGTGTTTGAATCAGTGTTTGAATCAGTGTTTGAATCAGTGTTTGGATCAGTGTTTGAATCAGTGTTTGAATCAGTGTTTAGATCAGTGTTTGAATCAGTGTTTAGATCAGTGTTTGAATCAGTGTTTGAATCAGTGTTTGGATCAGTGTTTAGATCAGTGTTTGAATCAGTGTTTGAATCAGTGTTTGAATCAGTGTTTAGATCAGTGTTCGAATCAGTGTTTGAATCAGTGTTTAGATCAGTGTTTGGATCAGTGTTTGAATCAGTGTTTAGATCAGTGTTTGAATCAGTGTTTAGATCAGTGTTTGAATCAGTGTTTGAATCAGTGTTTGGATCAGTGTTTAGATCAGTGTTCGAATCAGTGTTTGAATCAGTGTTTGGATCAGTGTTTGAATCAGTGTTTGAATCAGTGTTTAGATCAGTGTTTGAATCAGTGTTTAGATCAGTGTTTGAATCAGTGTTTGAATCAGTGTTTGGATCAGTGTTTAGATCAGTGTTTGAATCAGTGTTTGAATCAGTGTTTGAATCAGTGTTTAGATCAGTGTTCGAATCAGTGTTTGAATCAGTGTTTGAATCAGTGTTTGGATCAGTGTTTAGATCAGTGTTCGAATCAGTGTTTGAATCAGTGTTTAGATCAGTGTTCGAATCAGTGTTTGAATCAGTGTTTAGATCAGTGTTTGAATCAGTGTTTAGATCAGTGTTCGAATCAGTGTTTGGATCAGTGTTTGAATCAGTGTTTGAATCAGTGTTTGGATCAGTGTTTAGATCAGTGTTTGAATCAGTGTTTGAATCAGTGTTTAGATCAGTGTTTGAATCAGTGTTTGAATCAGTGTTTAGATCAGTGTTTAGATCAGTGTTTGGATCAGTGTTTGGATCAGTGTTTGAATCAGTGTTTAGATCAGTGTTCGAATCAGTGTTTGGATCAGTGTTCGAATCAGTGTTTGAATCAGTGTTTAGATCAGTGTTTGAATCAGTGTTTGAATCAGTGTTTGGATCAGTGTTTAGATCAGTGTTTGAATCAGTGTTTAGATCAGTGTTTGAATCAGTGTTTAGATCAGTGTTCGAATCAGTGTTTGGATCAGTGTTCGAATCAGTGTTTGAATCAGTGTTTAGATCAGTGTTTGGATCAGTGTTTGAATCAGTGTTTGGATCAGTGTTTGAATCAGTGTTTAGATCAGTGTTCGAATCAGTGTTTGGATCAGTGTTTGAATCAGTGTTTGAATCAGTGTTTGAATCAGTGTTTGAATCAGTGTTTAGATCAGTGTTCGAATCAGTGTTTAGATCAGTGTTCGAATCAGTGTTTGGATCAGTGTTTGAATCAGTGTTTGAATCAGTGTTTAGATCAGTGTTCGAATCAGTGTTTGGATCAGTGTTTAGATCAGTGTTTGAATCAGTGTTTGGATCAGTGTTTGAATCAGTGTTTGAATCAGTGTTTAGATCAGTGTTTGGATCAGTGTTTGGATCAGTGTTTGAATCAGTGTTTAGATCAGTGTTTAGATCAGTGTTTAGATCAGTGTTTGGATCAGTGTTCGAATCAGTGTTTAGATCAGTGTTTAGATCAGTGTTTAGATCAGTGTTTGGATCAGTGTTTGAATCAGTGTTTAGATCAGTGTTTGAATCAGTGTTTAGATCAGTGTTCGAATCAGTGTTTAGATCAGTGTTTAGATCAGTGTTTGGATCAGTGTTTGAATCAGTGTTTGAATCAGTGTTTGAATCAGTGTTTGGATCAGTGTTTGAATCAGTGTTTGAATCAGTGTTTAGATCAGTGTTTGAATCAGTGTTTAGATCAGTGTTCGAATCAGTGTTTGAATCAGTGTTTGAATCAGTGTTTGAATCAGTGTTTGAATCAGTGTTTGGATCAGTGTTTGAATCAGTGTTTAGATCAGTGTTCGAATCAGTGTTTGGATCAGTGTTTGAATCAGTGTTTGAATCAGTGTTTAGATCAGTGTTCGAATCAGTGTTTGGATCAGTGTTTGAATCAGTGTTTGAATCAGTGTTTAGATCAGTGTTCGAATCAGTGTTTGGATCAGTGTTTAGATCAGTGTTTGAATCAGTGTTTGGATCAGTGTTTAGATCAGTGTTTGGATCAGTGTTTAGATCAGTGTTTGAATCAGTGTTTAGATCAGTGTTTGAATCAGTGTTTGGATCAGTGTTTGAATCAGTGTTTAGATCAGTGTTTGGATCAGTGTTTAGATCAGTGTTTGAATCAGTGTTTAGATCAGTGTTTGAATCAGTGTTTGGATCAGTGTTTGGATCAGTGTTTAGATCAGTGTTTGAATCAGTGTTTGAATCAGTGTTTGAATCAGTGTTTGGATCAGTGTTTGAATCAGTGTTTAGATCAGTGTTTGGATCAGTGTTTGAATCAGTGTTTGGATCAGTGTTTGAATCAGTGTTTAGATCAGTGTTTGAATCAGTGTTTGAATCAGTGTTTGGATCAGTGTTTAGATCAGTGTTTGAATCAGTGTTTGAATCAGTGTTTGAATCAGTGTTTAGATCAGTGTTCGAATCAGTGTTTGAATCAGTGTTTAGATCAGTGTTTGGATCAGTGTTTAGATCAGTGTTCGAATCAGTGTTTGAATCAGTGTTTAGATCAGTGTTTGAATCAGTGTTTAGATCAGTGTTCGAATCAGTGTTTGAATCAGTGTTTAGATCAGTGTTTGAATCAGTGTTTAGATCAGTGTTCGAATCAGTGTTTGGATCAGTGTTTAGATCAGTGTTTGAATCAGTGTTTAGATCAGTGTTTGAATCAGTGTTTGAATCAGTGTTTAGATCAGTGTTTAGATCAGTGTTTGGATCAGTGTTTGGATCAGTGTTTGAATCAGTGTTTAGATCAGTGTTCGAATCAGTGTTTGGATCAGTGTTCGAATCAGTGTTTGAATCAGTGTTTAGATCAGTGTTTGAATCAGTGTTTGAATCAGTGTTTGGATCAGTGTTTAGATCAGTGTTTGAATCAGTGTTTAGATCAGTGTTTGAATCAGTGTTTAGATCAGTGTTCGAATCAGTGTTTGGATCAGTGTTCGAATCAGTGTTTGAATCAGTGTTTAGATCAGTGTTTGGATCAGTGTTTGAATCAGTGTTTGGATCAGTGTTTGAATCAGTGTTTAGATCAGTGTTCGAATCAGTGTTTGGATCAGTGTTTGAATCAGTGTTTGAATCAGTGTTTGAATCAGTGTTTGAATCAGTGTTTAGATCAGTGTTCGAATCAGTGTTTAGATCAGTGTTCGAATCAGTGTTTGAATCAGTGTTTAGATCAGTGTTTGGATCAGTGTTTGAATCAGTGTTCGAATCAGTGTTTAGATCAGTGTTCGGATCAGTGTTTGAATCAGTGTTCGAATCAGTGTTTGAATCAGTGTTTAGATCAGTGTTTGGATCAGTGTTTGAATCAGTGTTCGAATCAGTGTTTGAATCAGTGTTTGAATCAGTGTTTGAATCAGTGTTTAGATCAGTGTTTGAATCAGTGTTTGAATCAGTGTTTGAATCAGTGTTTAGATCAGTGTTTGAATCAGTGTTTAGATCAGTGTTTGAATCAGTGTTTGGATCAGTGTTTGAATCAGTGTTTAGATCAGTGTTTGGATCAGTGTTTAGATCAGTGTTTGAATCAGTGTTTAGATCAGTGTTTGAATCAGTGTTTGGATCAGTGTTTGGATCAGTGTTTAGATCAGTGTTTGAATCAGTGTTTGAATCAGTGTTTGAATCAGTGTTTGAATCAGTGTTTGGATCAGTGTTTGAATCAGTGTTTGAATCAGTGTTTAGATCAGTGTTTGGATCAGTGTTTAGATCAGTGTTTGAATCAGTGTTTGAATCAGTGTTTAGATCAGTGTTTGAATCAGTGTTTGAATCAGTGTTTGAATCAGTGTTTGAATCAGTGTTTAGATCAGTGTTCGAATCAGTGTTTGAATCAGTGTTTAGATCAGTGTTTGGATCAGTGTTTAGATCAGTGTTCGAATCAGTGTTTGAATCAGTGTTTAGATCAGTGTTTGAATCAGTGTTTAGATCAGTGTTCGAATCAGTGTTTGAATCAGTGTTTAGATCAGTGTTTGAATCAGTGTTTAGATCAGTGTTCGAATCAGTGTTTGGATCAGTGTTTGAATCAGTGTTTGAATCAGTGTTTGGATCAGTGTTTAGATCAGTGTTTGAATCAGTGTTTGAATCAGTGTTTAGATCAGTGTTTGAATCAGTGTTTGAATCAGTGTTTAGATCAGTGTTTAGATCAGTGTTTGGATCAGTGTTTGGATCAGTGTTTGAATCAGTGTTTAGATCAGTGTTCGAATCAGTGTTTGGATCAGTGTTCGAATCAGTGTTTGAATCAGTGTTTAGATCAGTGTTTGAATCAGTGTTTGAATCAGTGTTTGGATCAGTGTTTAGATCAGTGTTTGAATCAGTGTTTAGATCAGTGTTTGAATCAGTGTTTAGATCAGTGTTCGAATCAGTGTTTGGATCAGTGTTCGAATCAGTGTTTGAATCAGTGTTTAGATCAGTGTTTGGATCAGTGTTTGAATCAGTGTTTGGATCAGTGTTTGAATCAGTGTTTGAATCAGTGTTTGAATCAGTGTTTAGATCAGTGTTTGAATCAGTGTTTAGATCAGTGTTTGAATCAGTGTTTGGATCAGTGTTTGAATCAGTGTTTAGATCAGTGTTTGGATCAGTGTTTAGATCAGTGTTTGAATCAGTGTTTAGATCAGTGTTTGAATCAGTGTTTGGATCAGTGTTTGGATCAGTGTTTAGATCAGTGTTTGAATCAGTGTTTGAATCAGTGTTTGAATCAGTGTTTGGATCAGTGTTTGAATCAGTGTTTGAATCAGTGTTTAGATCAGTGTTTGAATCAGTGTTTAGATCAGTGTTTGAATCAGTGTTTGAATCAGTGTTTGGATCAGTGTTTAGATCAGTGTTTGAATCAGTGTTTGAATCAGTGTTTGAATCAGTGTTTAGATCAGTGTTTGAATCAGTGTTTGAATCAGTGTTTGAATCAGTGTTTAGATCAGTGTTCGAATCAGTGTTTAGATCAGTGTTCGAATCAGTGTTTGGATCAGTGTTTGAATCAGTGTTTGAATCAGTGTTTAGATCAGTGTTCGAATCAGTGTTTGGATCAGTGTTTAGATCAGTGTTTGAATCAGTGTTTGGATCAGTGTTTGAATCAGTGTTTGAATCAGTGTTTAGATCAGTGTTTGGATCAGTGTTTGGATCAGTGTTTGAATCAGTGTTTAGATCAGTGTTTAGATCAGTGTTTAGATCAGTGTTTGGATCAGTGTTCGAATCAGTGTTT
>NW_027640332.1:41217-71153 GCF_949606895.1 Notothenia rossii | reverse complement strand
GCTCACGGTCGCTCAGAGGTGAGCTGCAGCAGATGGAGGGTAGTAACACCATACATTCAGATTATGAGATTACGGTTTGGAGAGAAATCAGAAAATATGATAAATGAGAATCCAGAGTCCCGGCTGTAAACAGAACCAGCTTCCTCTTTAATTTCAGATGGTCACTTTTGAATAATGTATACCATGGGGAATCTGGTATTTACGTTGTTTCATTAATAACGTGTGCATGCTCAGTTATTTGAATACGTGTTCTCTGTGTCTGAGCTGTCTGTCTGCTGACGTCAGATGAGAGATGCATGCGTGCAGAAACACCAACTACGACAGGAAGTGGGACAGGAAGTGGTTTCAGACGCTGACTCTGAATGAACTTTAAAGAAACATTTACAGACTGTGCCAGACACACTGTTGACTCACAAGGTGTATTTTAATCCATTTTCTGTCCTTTTACCGAAGGATTGATTCACATTGCTGATTATATTCATTATTCATTTATCCAGGATGGAGCCGAGTCAACCTGCTGATTCTTTCTGCTTTGCTTTCTGACTCTAATCCGGCTGCTAAGCCCCGCGTCAGTTAATCTGATAATACGGATCAAAGTAGAGACATACTGATATACACCTGAATATCAGCAGGAGGGGACTCTTTAAAGTAGAGACACTACATACTGATATACACCTGAGCATCAGCAGGAGAGGACTCTTTAAAGTAGAGACACTACATACTGATATACACCTGAACATCAGCAGGAGAGGACTCTTTAAAGTAGAGACACTACATACTGATATACACCTGAATATCAGCAGGAGGGGACTCTTTAAAGTAGAGACACTACATACTGATATACACCTGAACATCAGCAGGAGAGGACTCTTTAAAGTAGAGACACTACATACTGATATACACCTGAATATCAGCAGGAGGGGACTCTTTAAAGTAGAGACACTACATACTGATATACACCTGAACATCAGCAGGAGAGGACTCTTTAAAGTAGAGACACTACATACTGATATACACCTGAACATCAGCAGGAGAGGACTCTTTAAAGTAGAGACACTACATACTGATATACACCTGAACATCAGCAGGAGAGGACTCTTTAAAGTAGAGACACTACATACTGATATACACCTGAACATCAGCAGGAGAGGACTCTTTAAAGTAGAGACACTACATACTGATATACACCTGAACATCAGCAGGAGAGGACTCTTTAAAGTAGAGACACTACATACTGATATACACCTGAACATCAGCAGGAGAGGACTCTTTAAAGTAGAGACGCTACATACTGATATACACCTGAACATCAGCAGGAGAGGACTCTTTAAAGTAGAGACACTACATACTGATATACACCTGAACATCAGCAGGAGAGGACTCTTTAAAGTAGAGACACTACATACTGATATACACCTGAACATCAGCAGGAGAGGACTCTTTAAAGTAGAGACACTACATACTGATATACACCTGAACATCAACAGAGAGGACTCTTTAAAGTAGAGACACTACATACTGATATACACCTGAACATCAGCAGGAGAGGACTCTTTAAAGTAGAGACACTACATACTGATATACACCTGAACATCAGCAGGAGAGGACTCTTTAAAGCAGAGACACTACATACTGATATACACCTGAACATCAGCAGGAGAGGACTCTTTAAAGTAGAGACACTACATACTGATATACACCTGAACATCAACAGAGAGGACTCTTTAAAGTAGAGACACTACATACTGATATACACCTGAACATCAGCAGGAGAGGACTCTTTAAAGTAGAGACACTACATACTGATATACACCTGAACATCAGCAGGAGAGGACTCTTTAAAGTAGAGACACTACATACTGATATACACCTGAACATCAGCAGGAGAGGACTCTTTAAAGTAGAGACACTACATACTGATATACACCTGAACATCAGCAGGAGAGGACTCTTTAAAGTAGAGACACTACATACTGATATACACCTGAACATCAGCAGGAGAGGACTCTTTAAAGTAGAGACACTACATACTGATATACACCTGAACATCAGCAGGAGAGGACTCTTTAAAGTAGAGACACTACATACTGATATACACCTGAACATCAGCAGGAGAGGACTCTTTAAAGTAGAGACACTACATACTGATATACACCTGAACATCAACAGAGAGGACTCTTTAAAGTAGAGACACTACATACTGATATACACCTGAACATCAGCAGGAGAGGACTCTTTAAAGTAGAGACACTACATACTGATATACACCTGAACATCAGCAGGAGAGGACTCTTTAAAGTAGAGACACTACATACTGATATACACCTGAACATCAGCAGGAGAGGACTCTTTAAAGTAGAGACACTACATACTGATATACACCTGAACATCAGCAGGAGAGGACTCTTTAAAGTAGAGACACTACATACTGATATACACCTGAACATCAGCAGGAGAGGACTCTTTAAAGTAGAGACACTACATACTGATATACACCTGAACATCAGCAGGAGAGGACTCTTTAAAGTAGAGACACTACATACTGATATACACCTGAACATCAGCAGGAGAGGACTCTTTAAAGTAGAGACACTACATACTGATATACACCTGAACATCAGCAGGAGAGGACTCTTTAAAGTAGAGACACTACATACTGATATACACCTGAACATCAGCAGGAGAGGACTCTTTAAAGTAGAGACACTACATACTGATATACACCTGAACATCAACAGAGAGGACTCTTTAAAGTAGAGACACTACATACTGATATACACCTGAACATCAGCAGGAGAGGACTCTTTAAAGTAGAGACACTACATACTGATATACACCTGAACATCAGCAGGAGAGGACTCTTTAAAGCAGAGACACTACATACTGATATACACCTGAACATCAGCAGGAGAGGACTCTTTAAAGTAGAGACACTACATACTGATATATACCTGAACATCAGCAGGAGAGGACTGTTGTGGGGACTTTTTATGTTTGAATATCATATTTCTTCCTAATATTATCTCCATGATGTTTTCCTGTTGTCTGAACAGGTCTCGTTATTGTGAGCACGATTTAAGGAAACTCTTAAACTATTGCATAAACGCTGACTTTGACCTCAACGTGAAATGTCAATCACTTTGGGGTCAAACGGTTTGAACGTTCATGTTTTTAATACTTTTTAAACAAAAGTAAACAACAATATAGTAGATACATTAATATAAATATATTGTGTTTAATTTTGATTTTTTTAATTTGTCTTAAAACCAAGTTTTTGCATTTATTTAGTTTTTTATTTCACTTTATTTAAAAATGTTTCTTTTCAATTGAAATCTTTCTCATATTTTTTTCTGAACTAGAATTAATTATATGTTTGTATTATAATTAACTAATTATTCAAAAAACATTTTTAGATTATTTCTTTTATTTCATCTTATTTTACTTTATGTTGATAATGTTTACTTTTTTTTTTTTTTTACTTATTAATTATTTATTTATTTTACAAAAAATCCACTTAATTTAATAATTTAACTCATTTTAATTTCTATTTTTCTCATGTTATTTTATAGTTTTATCTCTTTTAAATATTACAACAATTATTTCATTTATTTTGTATTATTATTTATTCCGTTATGTGACAACAATCATCTTTTAATTCTCATGTTGTTGTTGTTGTTGATTTCCTCACCTCTTGAACGGTTTCCCCATCTCTCCCCCGGGGCCTTGCGGTGCTCTCTCTGCGGGCTCTGGTGCCTCTCTGTCGGGCCGCTGCTTCAGGTCCGGGTCGCTGTCCAGCAGAGAGCCGGTGGTCCCTCGGTCCTCAGAGCTGTTCCGCTTTCTCATCACTGGGGACACAAACACACGTTAACCGACCGAAAACCTACCGAAAAACGACCGAACACCGACCGTTACTACGGGCCTGTCAGCGCCGAGCAGGCCGTTAGTTGTCCGGGTCACAGGGCTCTACAGCCGGGGAAGACGGAGCTCGATGCCCGCTGTGGGAGAAGGGGAGAACTGAAGATCCGCAGAGAGCAGCTGATCAGCAGCCAATCAGAGCGCAGAAACAATACCACGAGGGAGCACTGTGCTGCGTCCACGGCCTCTGGAGAGCGTGGGAGAAACGACTACCAAAACAAAACTAGTGCATGGTACCTTCAAGTGCATCTCGTAAAGAAAAGTTATAAAACAGGATCACGATTAGGAGCTTTTAGTTTAAAAAAAGTAAATAAGTATATTTACCTAAGTATTCCTACACTGTGGTACTTTTACTTAAATACAATATCTGAGTACTTCTACTTTTAATTCAAGATCTGAGTACTTCTACTTTTACAACAAGATTTGAGTACTTCTCCTCCCTCCTCAGTCTGTTGTTGAACTCAAAACACAAACGTCCCCAGACCAAATGAAGCTTACCCTGTCGGACCCTCTCTCCTCTCCCGTGAACCCATCTCAGAACTCGTGAAGTTACTGCTAGAACGTGACCGAGACAAACCAAAGAGTTCAATATGAAAGTTGATCCTTTTCTGAGTTTAATGGAAACGCAGGGAGCCGGTCCAGGGAGCGTCTCTGCCGGGAGGGGAAGCTGTCAGTCGGGTTTATTTTTACCCAGCTGTACTAACCGGAAGTAAGGCTGCAGGATAAATACAAAAGTGCACTTTTCCCAAAAAAATTTGAATTATTATTTTTATTTTATTATTTTCAGATTATTTTTTTAAAAGGCTAGAAATACATTTAAAAAAAATGTTTCTAAATATACGGAAAAATATATGGAATACATTTTATTTTGAATGCATGTAAGAAAAATTAAAAAAGTCTGAAAATACTTCCAAAGATTTCCAAAATATAAAGGACAAATGTAGAAATATGTTAAAAATGTCAGAAGAATATGGCATTAAAGAACATGATATATGCTGTATATATCAGGTTAGAAATCTAAAGTAATAAACCAATAAACATATTGAGTGGAGGGAAAGCACTTCGCGTGACTTTGAAATATGTCCCATCGCGGCCACCGGAGCACAACGTCACTCTATCACGTGATCATACTGTTTTTCAATTTAATTTATTTTACTTTTTTTCGTTTTGATAACGTATTTTTTTTACTAATTCATTTTGTCTGCTCACTTCACTCTCCTCAAGGCATTATTATATTTCATAAAACGTAATTAAAATCATATATCTAAGAAAATGTGTGCTCGCGCGGCTACCGGAACGTGACGTCACTGCATCACGTGATCATAACAGTCGGATGTTTTCCCGCGAAATCCAGTCCGCGTCCACGGGGTGAATCCGAGTGGTTTTTATTCTCTATTTTTATCACATTTCTTCAGTTTCTGCTCCAGGATGTTTTGTGAGAAAGCGATGGAGCTAATCCGAGAGCTGCAGCGGAGCAACGAGGGCCAACTGCCCGCTTTCAACGTGAGTACAGACACACAACACAACAACAACAACACATCCTTTACTCAAGTAGAAGTACACGCATCCTTTACTCAAGTAGAAGTACAGATACTCGTGTTTAAAAATACTCTGGTGAAAGTAGAAGTACTGACTAAACTTCTTTACTCAAGTGAAAGTAAAGAGGATTTGAAATGTGCTTCAGTAAAAAGTACCCATAACTAGCAGCTGTTTTAAAGGGTACCTGACCTCCCTTTATATTAAAAGTAAGTAGTGGAGTAAAGTACTGATACCAGAAACATGTACTTAAGTACAGTAAGGAAGTATTTGTACTCTAATACTTCCCACCTCTGGTCACAACACGGGAGTAGGGAAGAGTCTACATGTGCTGGGTAACAGAAGCTCCAGAAAGAGACCTATCTGTAGCTCCATGGAGCAGATTTAGATTTAGATGATTTAAGGGACTCTGGATCAGTTGATTAAACAGATTGTTTATCATTTTGGAAATAAATGCCATGTTTTACTTTGTGCTCTCGATATCCAAGGCTCTCAGCCCTACAGTCAGCCCTCAGAGTTATGGCCTCTTTCTGGTTACAGCTGCACTTTATGATCCTGAAAATATCAGAAATGGATTCCTCAATTAAATTACATTACATCACATGTCACTTGTCCAAAGCAACTTACATACTCAATACTGTGGACAATCCCCACAGGAGCACTTTGGGGTGAAGTGTCTCAGGGACACAACGACATGCTGACGGAGGTGGGGTTTGAACCTGTTCCCAACACCTATGCGCTAACCACTGCGCCACAGCCCCAAAAACAGTCCAAAATTGTCAGAATCTTCCAAGACATTTTTTTAACTATTGTCCAAACAGGTTACAGAGCTAGTTAACTTTGGGGTCTCTGCACTTTAGGGTTCACAGTGCTGGCAAACAGAACACACGGGGGACAGAGGAGTGTGAGGGCAGGGGGACTGAAGGAAACAGAAGAGTGTTCAAACTAAATATGGGAAAGTATCTCAAAACATTTCTAAAGAATATATTGAAAAGATGTCAGAAAAATTTCCCCAAAACGTTTTAAACATTGACCAAAAACAAAACTGAAAAATGTCAAAAATCAAATGAATGGATGAATTGTTATAAAAATATTGGGGGAAATCATTCGGGGGAAAAAAGAAGTGTAAAACTCCTAAATGTGTCCCGGACAGAAGTGAAAGCGTCTGTTGTGTTCTGATGGAGCTGAACGTTGTGTTCTGATGGAGCTGAACGTTGTCTTCTGATGGAGCTGAACGTTGTGTTCTGATGGAGGTGAACGTTGTGTTCTGATGGAGGTGAACGTTGTGTTCTGATGGAGCTGAACGTTGTGTTCTGATGGAGGTGAACGTTGTGTTCTGGTGGAGGTGAACGTTGTGTTCTGGTGGAGCTGAACGTTGTGTTCTGATGGAGCTGAACGTTGTGTTCTGATGGAGCTGAACGTTGTGTTCTGATGGAGGTGAACGTTGTGTTCTGGTGGAGGTGAACGTTGTGTTCTGATGGAGGTGAACGTTGTGTTCTGATGGAGGTGAACGTTGTGTTCTGATGGAGCTGAACGTTGTGTTCTGATGGAGCTGAACGTTGTGTTCTGATGGAGCTGAACGTTGTGTTCTGATGGAGCTGAACGTTGTCTTCTGATGGAGCTGAACGTTGTGTTCTGGTGGAGGTGAACGTTGTGTTCTGATGGAGCTGAACGTTGTGTTCTGATGGAGCTGAACGTTGTGTTCTGATGGAGCTGAACGTTGTGTTCTGGTGGAGGTGAACGTTGTCTTCTGATGGAGGTGAACGTTGTGTTCTGATGGAGGTGAACGTTGTGTTCTGATGGAGCTGAACGTTGTGTTCTGATGGAGCTGAACGTTGTGTTCTGATGGAGTTGAACGTTGTGTTCTGATGGAGCTGAACGTTGTGTTCTGATGGAGGTGAACGTTGTGTTCTGATGGAGCTGAACGTTGTGTTCTGATGGAGGTGAAAGTTGTGTTCTGGTGGAGCTGAACGTTGTGTTCTGATGGAGCTGAACGTTGTGTTCTGATGGAGGTGAACGTTGTGTTCTGGTGGAGCTGAACGTTGTGTTCTGATGGAGGTGAACGTTGTGTTCTGGTGGAGCTGAACGTTGTGTTCTGATGGAGCTGAACGTTGTGTTCTGATGGAGCTGAACGTTGTGTTCTGGTGGAGCTGAACGTTGTGTTCTTGTGGAGGTGAACGTTGTGTTCTGGTGGAGGTGAACGTTGTGTTCTGATGGAGCTGAACGTTGTGTTCCGATGGAGGTGAACGTTGTGTTCTGATGGAGCTGAACGTTGTGTTCCGATGGAGGTGAACGTTGTGTTCTGATGGAGGTGAACGTTGTGTTCTGATGGAGCTGAACGTTGTGTTCTGATGGAGGTGAACGTTGTGTTCCGATGGAGGTGAACGTTGTGTTCTGATGGAGCTGAACGTTGTGTTCCGATGGAGGTGAACGTTGTGTTCTGATGGAGGTGAACGTTGTGTTCTGATGGAGCTGAACGTTGTGTTCTGATGGAGGTGAACGTTGTGTTCTGATGGAGGTGAACGTTGTGTTCTGATGGAGGTGAACGTTGTGTTCTGATGGAGCTGAACGTTGTGTTCTGATGGAGGTGAAAGTTGTGTTCTGGTGGAGCTGAACGTTGTGTTCTGATGGAGCTGAACGTTGTGTTCTGATGGAGGTGAACGTTGTGTTCTGGTGGAGCTCAACGTTGTGTTCTGATGGAGGTGAACGTTGTGTTCTGGTGGAGCTGAACGTTGTGTTCTGATGGAGCTGAACGTTGTGTTCTGATGGAGCTGAACGTTGTGTTCTGGTGGAGCTGAACGTTGTGTTCTTGTGGAGGTGAACGTTGTGTTCTGGTGGAGGTGAACGTTGTGTTCTGATGGAGCTGAACGTTGTGTTCCGATGGAGGTGAACGTTGTGTTCTGATGGAGCTGAACGTTGTGTTCCGATGGAGGTGAACGTTGTGTTCCGATGGAGCTGAACGTTGTGTTCTGATGGAGGTGAACGTTGTGTTCTGGTGGAGCTGAACGTTGTGTTCTGGTGGAGCTGAACGTTGTGTTCCGGTGGAGGTGAACGTTGTGTTCCGATGGAGGTGAACGTTGTGTTCCGATGGAGGTGAACGTTGTGTTCCGATGGAGCTGAACGTTTTGTTCCGATGGAGCTGAACGTTGTGTTCCGATGGAGGTGAACGTTTTGTTCCGATGGAGCTGAACGTTGTGTTCCGATGGAGCTGAACGTTGTGTTCCGGTGGAGCTGAACGTTGTGTTCCGGTGGAGGTGAACGTTGTGTTCCGGTGGAGGTGAACGTTGTGTTCTGATGGAGGTGAACGTTGTGTTCCGATGGAGCTGAACGTTTTGTTCCGATGGAGCTGAACGTTGTGTTCCGATGGAGGTGAACGTTGTGTTCCGATGGAGCTGAACGTTTTGTTCCGATGGAGGTGAACGTTGTGTTCTGGTGGAGCTGAACGTTGTGTTCTGGTGGAGCTGAACGTTGTGTTCTGATGGAGGTGAACGTTGTGTTCTGATGGAGCTGAACGTTGTGTTCTGATGGAGGTGAACGTTGTGTTCTGATGGAGCTGAACGTTGTGTTCTGATGGAGCTGAACGTTGTGTTCTGATGGAGCTGAACGTATTGTTCTGGTGGAGCTGAACGTTGTGTTCTGATGGAGGTGAACGTTGTGTTCTGATGGAGCTGAACGTTGTGTTCTGGTGGAGCTGAACGTTGTGTTCTGATGGAGCTGAACGTTGTGTTCTGATGGAGCTGAACGTTGGGTTCTGGTGGAGCTGAACGTTGTGTTCTGGTGGAGGTGAACGTTGTGTTCTGATGGAGCTGAACGTTGTGTTCTGATGGAGCTGAACGTTGTGTTCTGATGGAGCTGAACGTTGTGTTCTGATGGAGCTGAACGTTGTGTTCTGATGGAGCTGAACGTTGTGTTCTGGTGGAGGTGAACGTTGTGTTCTGATGGAGGTGAACGTTGTGTTCTGATGGAGGTGAACGTTGTGTTCTGATGGAGGTGAACGTTGTGTTCCGATGGAGGTGAACGTTGTGTTCCGATGAAGGTGAACGTTGTGTTCCGATGGAGCTGAACGTTTTGTTCCGATGGAGCTGAACGTTGTGTTCTGATGGAGCTGAACGTTGTGTTCTGGTGGAGCTGAACGTTGTGTTCCGATGGAGCTGAACGTTGTGTTCTGATGGAGCTGAACGTTGTGTTCTGATGGAGCTGAACGTTGTGTTCCGATGGAAGTGAACGTTGTGTTCTGATGGAGGTGAACGTTGTGTTCCGGTGGAGCTGAACGTTGTGTTCCGGTGGAGGTGAACGTTGTGTTCTGATGGAGCTGAACGTTGTGTTCTGGTGGAGGTGAACGTTGTGTTCCGATGGAGGTGAACGTTGTGTTCCGATGGAGCTGAACGTTTTGTTCCGATGGAGCTGAACGTTGTGTTCCGATGGAGGTGAACGTTGTGTTCCGATGGAGCTGAACGTTTTGTTCCGATGGAGGTGAACGTTGTGTTCTGGTGGAGCTGAACGTTGTGTTCTGGTGGAGGTGAACGTTGTGTTCTGATGGAGGTGAACGTTGTGTTCTGGTGGAGCTGAACGTTGTGTTCTGGTGGAGCTGAACGTTGTGTTCTGATGGAGCTGAACGTTGTGTTCTGATGGAGCTGAACGTTGTGTTCTGATGGAGGTGAACGTTGTGTTCTGATGGAGCTGAACGTTGTGTTCTGATGGAGCTGAACGTTGTGTTCTGGTGGAGGTGAACGTTGTGTTCTGGTGGAGCTGAACGTTGTGTTCTGATGGAGGTGAACGTTGTGTTCTCAGGAGGACGGGCTGCGGCAGGTTCTGCAGGAAATGGAATCTCTTTATGAACAGAACCAGACCGACGTGTGAGTATTTTATATATATATATATATGTTATATTATAAAACAGACAAGTCAAATCAAGCAATCTGATTGATTCTTAGCCGTGACATCATGAGCGTATATCACGGGTAGAATTGTAGTTACTTTTCTCAACAAGTCAGTATCCCTCCGCGTCTGAGAAAAGCTAAAACCGTTACAGCTGTTACATTACGTCCGTTAGGAAACTAAATAACTAACTAACAAAGCTTGAGATGGAAACATGTAAGGTTAACTTGGACCTCCGGGGGGTCTCACTATGGAGTGGATTGAGCAGTGCCTATCTCCAGAGAGCACCTAAACTACGACATGCAGAGCTACGTGAAGAGCAGGTAGACCAACTGGGAAAGTACCACCATTCAAAAGCTTTCTGATGCGGGTCTTGAAACAAAGCAGAGACATGATGACCGTTAGTGGCCACAGGTGCGAAAGCTCTCTCCAGAGCTACTGGAAGCCCAATCTCGGGGACCGGAGAAAGTGGAGCAATATTCTGGCCACGCCAAGCAACAGCCTAGGGCAGTGTTTCTCAAACGTTTTCATACCAAGGACTTAACCAATACAAAAACACTCGCGGAAGACCTAACTCCACAAATATCCAAAAACATATCGTTTTTCTAGAACAGATTACAAATCGGCTGAAAATGGTACAAAAAGGTGGAAACATGTGTGACGAAGGTGTTGCGCTCGGCTACATCATGCAATCGAAAGAGAAACTTAAGCTTGCTCCATTGCGAATATATTCCCGTGAGAATGCGGTAAACTTAAATTTATTTATTTATTTAAAATGTGAAATGTTACCAATATACTCACGGGCCACCAGTGGTCACCTACACAAGTGACCACGTAAGCCATGCTACTGATGCTGGACAGTTTCTCAGTGGGTGCACAATAAACAGCAACATACACATTAATGTAAATAAACAGCCAAATAATGGATCAACGCTCTCTGTCTAATACTTTCGCTAGCTGTTAGTGTTGTTGCATAGCAACCACCTCGCACTATGTTTTGTGCAGAAAGCAACGGAGGGACTATTTTATTTTGAACGTCATTATTTACTAATAAAAACTATTTAAATTAGAGTGTGTATTTTTCTTTCATATTGCCACACTTGGTAACCGTTTTATAAAAGCAATAGCTCACTTCAGGCCGTGGTATATGCTCATTATATCACAGCTAGGGGGCGTGGCCCGGCCCAACGGCCTGTCGTGAGCTGTTACTTAAATATACTGTGTTATATAATACTATACTTTATTATATTATTACATTATACTCTGTGTGTTTCAGGAGCGAGGCGAAGTCTGACGGTCGTTCTGACCTCATTCCCTCCATCAAGCTGCGTCACTGCTGCCTGCTGAGGAACCAACGCTGTCTCACTGCTTACCTGTGAGACACACACACACTCACTCACTCACTCACTCACTCACTCACTCACTCACACTCTCTCTCACACACTCACTCACTCACACGTACACCCCTCACACACACCTGTACAGCATCCTGTTGTTTATCTATTGTGTATTGTTTGTTTGTTGTTGATCTATTGTGTATTGTTTGTTTGTTGTTGATCTATTGTGTATTGTTTGTTTGTTGTTTATCTATTGTGTATTGTTTGTTTGTTGTTGATCTATTGTGTATTGTTTGTTTGTTGTTGATCTATTGTGTATTGTTTGTTTGTTGTTTATCTATTGTGTATTGTTTGTTTGTTGTTTATCTGTTGTTAGGTACGACCGTCTCTTGAGGATCCGCGCTCTGCGCTGGGAGTACGGCAGCGTTCTGCCCGCAAACGTGCGCTTCCACATGTGTGCTGAGGAGGTCAGTGACATCACTTCCTGTTCAGTGACATCACTACCAGTTCAGTGACATCACTTCCTGTTCAGTGACATCACTACCCTTCATTATTTGAGTCCCTGTCATCGACAACCGCAGCCAGAAGGAAACATACATCAATAATAGCTTCTAAAAGTGTCTGTCTCTGTCTCTGTCTCTGTCTCTGTCTCTGTGCGTAGGTGCAGTGGTTCTCTCACTATAAGAAGTCTCTGGCCTCCTTCATGCGTTCTCTGGGGGGGGGCGAGGGTCTGGACATCACTCAGGACATGAAGCCCCCGAAGAGCCTTTACATCCAGGTGAGTCTCTCTCTCTTTCTCTTTTTCAAACAACTATAGACCATGAACTCAGTGCCCTCTCCCTCTCTGCTGACATGTGTAACTCCTTCTCTCTGGTCCTCTTCAGGTAAACCTGAACACTCTCCTGTTTCCTTCAGTTCCCCCTGCCCACACACACACACACACACACACACACACACACACACACACACACACACACACACACACACACACACACACACACACACACACACACACACACACACACACACACACACACACACACACACACACACACACACACACACACACACACACACACACAACCTGTTCCCACTGTGTTCTGTTGGTGACATGTTGTGACCCCAGAGTTTAATGTTATAAATGTACAGCAGGGTCAAGAACATATAAACTGCCCGAAGCTGACCGGCATGTGTTGGGTAGTTTGAGTGATTTATGCCCCACGTAGATCAGATTCCTCCTGTGTCTTTGAATGCACCACATATATCAGATTCCTCCTGTGTCTTTGAATGCACCACATAGATCAGATTCCTCCTGTGTCTTTGAATGCACCAAGTAGATCAGATTCCTCCTGTGTCTTTGAATGCACCACGTAGATCAGATTCCTCCTGTGTCTTTGAATGCACCACGTACAGCAGGTCAGACTCCTCCTGTGTCTTTGAATGCACCACGTACAGCAGGTCTGATTCCTCCTGTGTCTTTGAATGCACCACGTACAGCAGGTCTGATTCCTCCTGTGTCTTTGAATGCACCACGTAGAGCAGACTCCTCCTGTGTCTTTGAATGCACCACGTACAGCAGGTCAGACTCCTCCTGTGTCTTTGAATGCACCACGTACAGCAGGTCTGATTCCTCCTGTGTCTTTGAATGCACCACGTAGATCAGAGTCCTCCTGTGTCTTTGAATGCCCCACGTACAGCAGAGCAGATTCCTCCTGTGTCTTTGAATGCACCACGTACAGCAGGTCAGACTCCTCCTGTGTCTTTGAATGCACCACGTAGAGCAGACTCCTCCTGTGTCTTTGAATGCACCACGTACAGCAGGTCAGATTCCTCCTGTGTCTTTGAATGCACCACGTACAGCAGGTCTGATTCCTCCTGTGTCTTTGAATGCACCACGTACAGCAGGTCAGATTCCTCCTGTGTCTTTGAATGCACCACGTACAGCAGGTCTGATTCCTCCTGTGTCTTTGAATGCACCACGTACAGCAGGTCAGATTCCTCCTGTGTCTTTGAATGCACCACGTACAGCAGTTCTGATTCCTCCTGTGTCTTTGAATGCACCACGTAGATCAGAGTCCTCCTGTGTCTTTGAATGCCCCACGTACAGCAGAGCAGATTCCTCCTGTGTCTTTGAATGCACCACGTACAGCAGGTCAGACTCCTCCTGTGTCTTTGAATGCACCACGTAGAGCAGACTCCTGTGTCTTTGAATGCACCACGTATAGAGCAGACTCCTCCTGTGTCTTTGAATGCACCACGTACAGCAGGTCAGATTCCTCCTGTGTCTTTGAAAGCACCACGTACAGCAGGTCTGATTCCTCCTGTGTCTTTGAATGCACCACGTACAGCAGAGCAGACTCCTCCTGTGTCATTGAATGCACCACGTATAGAGCAGACTCCTCCTGTGTCTTTGAATGCAGCACGTAGAGCAGACTCCTCCTGTGTCTTTGAATGCACCACGTACAGCCGGTCAGATTCCTCCTGTGTCTTTGAATGCACCACGTACAGCAGGTCTGATTCCTCCTGTGTCTTTGAATGCACCACGTACAGCAGGTCTGATTCCTCCTGTGTCTTTGAATGCACCACGTACAGCAGGTCAGACTCCTCCTGTGTCTTTGAATGCACCACGTAGAGCAGACTCCTCCTGTGTCTTTGAATGCACCACGTATAGAGCAGACTCCTCCTGTGTCTTTGAATGCACCACGTATAGAGCAGACTCCTCCTGTGTCTTTGAATGCACGACGTAGAGCAGATTCCTCCTGTGTCTTTGAATGCACCACGTACAGCAGGTCAGATTCCTCCTGTGTCTTTGAATGCAACACGTAGATCAGAGTCCTCATGTGTTTTTGAATGCCCCACGTACAGCAGAGCAGATTCCTCCTGTGTCTTTGAATGCACCACATACAGCAGGTCTGATTCCTCCTGTGTCTTTGAATGCACCACGTACAGCAGGTCAGATTCCTCCTGTGTCTTTGAATGCACCACGTACAGCAGGTCAGACTCCTCCTGTGTCTTTGAATGCACCACATAGAGCAGACTCCTCCTGTGTCTTTGAATGCACCACGTACAGCAGGTCAGACTCCTCCTGTGTCTTTGAATGCACCACGTAGAGCAGACTCCTCCTGTGTCTTTGAATGCACCACGTAGAGCAGAGCAGACTCCTCCTGTGTGTAGAGCTCCAGCAGAATAACGCGCTGTGCTCTGGTCCTCAGGTGAGATGTCTGAAGGACCACGGAGAGCTGGAGATCGATGACGGGACGTTGATCCTGCTGAAGAAGAACAGCCAGGTCAGAAATATACTTCATATAAAACACTTATATCTCAGCGCAAAATAATAATAATGTATTTGGTGGTGTTTGAATCAATATTCCATCATATAATAAATAATTATAATAATCCTCACAACATTATTATTATTTATTTCCTTCATGATACTAATTATATATATTTGAGGAAAACTGTATTTAATAACGTGTATTCAAAGTGTCTCTCATTAACGTGATGTCCCTGAACGCCTCTCCGCAGCACTTCCTGCCCCGGTGGAAATGTGAGCAGCTGATTCGTCAGGGCGTCCTGGAGCACGTGATGTCCTGATGAGAAGCACTCAAACGTCCCGACCCCCTGAACACAACACGCTGATAAAATCACAATAAACGATATTTCTGTAAACGCTTCGACTCCAGTCTGTTTCTATTTCTATTTCTATGTAAATACTGTTTTTGTATTTGATATATTTTTTAATGATATTATACTTTTCTTAAAATACATCTGTGTTTTTTTGTTTAACTTTGATGTAATCCCTCGTACGAGTCGACCGACCTGGAGATAAGAAACATCACAGCAAAGGAACTGAACTCTGTTATTGATGCATTAGTGTTATTTCTTTATAATAAGTGTGTGTGTGTGTGTGTGTGTGTGTGTGTGTGTGTGTGTGTGTGTGTGTGTGTGTGTGTGTGTGTGTGTGCTCTCTCTCTCCCTCTCCCTCTCTCTCACACTTGTCTCTCTCCTGTCCCTCTCTCACCTCCCTGTCTCTCACACTTGTCTCTCTCTCCTGTCCCTCTCTCACACCTGTCTCTCTCACCTCTCTCTCTCTCCTGTCCCTCTCTCACCTCCCTGTCTCTCTCTCTCACCTGTGTGTCTACCTGGGCTAAGACAAGTTGATTAAATGTTGTTTTGATCTGAATCTAAAGCTATCAAATAAAGCTAGTGTGTAGTAAAGGGACATGTGAATATAAAGTCATGTTCAGGTGGATTTAGTTTCTCTACTGTGACTTTAAATGTCCTTTATTATTTAAAATCCTCTTCTCCAAGTCTCTTCTGCATCAACATGACGGGCTGCGTCTCACTTCGGCCGTTTCTCAATCTCGAGGAAACTGGCTTCCAAGCCAATATTTCAAGGATGCTACGTCATCGAGTGCCGCCGAAGGACTGTTCCAATCTCCAGCATACTTGGAATTCCACCAGAGGCCGCGTCCTTGGTTTGGGGGTAATTTCGAGGCTGCACATGGGTAGACTTTGCGTCCTTCAAATCCCCACAATGCTTTGCGCACGGACCAATTTCAAAAACCCTTGGGGAGAATGGCTGAACCGACGCAGCACACATTTAAATGTAAGTATGTAGAGGCGTAGAACATGTGTTGGTAAATATGTTGCATTTGTTATCACCAATAATGTGTTCTGTGAAAGTAAAGCAAGTTCATAATTAGATAGACATCGTGAGGTATTTATTTTCGGTAGTTTATGTTGAAACCGTTAGAGAGAGTGGCACACTTGTTAGCCTGTTCCATTCTTCTTTGTTTTCCGAAGCCGTGGCTTGGAAGTATACGACTACCAAGCCAGTATCCTCGCGATAGAGAAACGGCCCTCCCTCCAGGGAAGCATGGAGAGAGGAAACCACGAGAAGCAGGGAAACAGTTTTCAGAGCAATGGGACGTCCTTTCCTCTGGAGCGTCACGTGAAGCGACGTCCGTTTGTGATGACGCCGCTCAGCTGATCGTCTGACATCAGCCAGATCAGTGCATGCGCTGCATCGTCCAATCAGTGAGCTATATACAGTAAGGGGGCGGGGCGAGCGTCTGAGGATTTCACCGGAGGATGGTCTGGTAGTTCCTCGATCCTCCGGCACAAATAAGCCACTGGCACGCTACTCAAGACGGCGCCGACAAATCAACTTCCGGTGAGACCGAGGAGCGAGGAAATGAGAAATAAGAGAAGCAGCCATAATGCCTCTTTTTGTCCATCTTTATAAAAACCTGTCTGAAAATAAGCTGGTCAGATTTTGGTCACAGTTAAAGTTACAATTTGTAATAAACACAGAAACTACAACCTGGAGTTCAGCTCGTGATTCAGGGCTTTGGCTTCAAGACAAACACAAATCTGTTTAAAATGATTTACAAAAGACCAAAAGTTGATAAAATTATAATTTAATGTCATTTTACAGCATCGTACACAGAGGTCAGAGAACAGACAGAGGTCTCACTCTGACGGGGAAACACCGACTGAAAGTAAAGGTCTCGTTGTGACATAAAAAATACAAATATATAAAATACATAATACCCTCATGGTTGCAATACTTCAGAGTGTGTGTGTGTGTCTGTCTGTCTGTCTGTCTGTCTGTCTGTCTGTCTGTGTGTGTGTGTGTGTGTGTGTGTGTGTGTGTGTGTGTGTGTGTGTGTGTGTGTGTGTGTGTGTGTGTGTGTGTGTTTTCAAACAGGTATTTCTGGCTCTTCGTGAGGCAGCTTCAGGGAGACGGACAGGTGAGGCTGCTGATGACTGATGTGAAACGGCCACGCCCACACACACCTCTCACACACACACATCATGTTGTACCTGTGAGTCACACTTCTGGTTCATTGCCTCTCCTTAACTTCATGATATTTGTTATGGATCAAATAGAAAAAAACAAATGTACAAAACGCATTGTATTTTTGTATAATTTTTCTGTCTTTTCTTTTTAGAGAAGGTGCTTTTTAAATAAATGTATTATTATTATTGTCCAGAAGCAGCCAATGACATTATTTATTTATTTATTGCAGAAGTTCATTGTCATAGCAACTAAATAAAATTGATCAGATTGATTGATTAATTTAATCCTCACAAATAATCCATCACTGTGACATCCTCTGCTCTGATTGGCTGATCAGGACAGAAGAGGTCATGTGACAGTTTAAAAAAGGAGAAATTGTTTATTGTGTGACGTTTCCCTCAGTGTGTCATGATTAGTGATTAACACACTGCAGGAGAGGGAACAGGTGAGTCCCTTCTCTCTCTCTTTAACACACACTTCAGACTCTTCTCTCTCTCTTTAACACACACTTCAGACTCTTCTCTCTCTCTTTAACACACACTTCAGACTCTTCTCTCTCTCTCTCTTTAACACACACTTCAGACTCTTCTCTCTCTCTCTTTAACACACACTTCAGACTCTTCTCTCTCTCTCTCTTTAACACACACTTCAGACTCTTCTCTCTCTCTTTAACACACACTTCAGTCTCTTCTCTCTCTCTCTCTCTCTCTTTAACACACACACTTCATACTCTTCTCTCTCTCTCTCTTTAACACACACTTCAGACTCTTCTCTCTCTCTTTAACACACACTTCAGACTCTTCTCTCTCTCTTTAACACACACTTCAGACTCTTCTCTCTCTCTCTCTTTAACACACACTTCAGACTCTTCTCTCTCTCTCTCTTTAACACACACTTCAGACTCTTCTCTCTCTCTCTCTCTTTAACACACACGTCATACTCTTCTCTCTCTCTCTCTTTAACACACACTTCAGACTCTTCTCTCTCTCTTTAACACACACTTCAGACTCTTCTCTCTCTCTCTTTAACACACACTTCAGACTCTTCTCTCTCTCTCTAACACACACTTCAGACTCTTCTCTCTCTCTTTAACACACACTTCAGACTCTTCTCTCTCTCTTTAACACACACTTCAGACTCTTCTCTCTCTCTCTCTTTAACACACACTTCAGACTCTTCTCTCTCTCTTTAACACACACTTCAGACTCTTCTCTCTCTCTTTAACACACACTTCAGACTCTTCTCTCTCTCTTTAACACACACTTCAGACTCTTCTCTCTCTCTCTTTAACACACACTTCAGACTCTTCTCTCTCTCTCTTTAACACACACTTCAGACTCTTCTCTCTCTCTCTAACACACACTTCAGACTCTTCTCTCTCTCTTTAACACACACTTCAGACTCTTCTCTCTCTCTTTAACACACACTTCAGACTCTTCTCTCTCTCTCTCTCTTTAACACACACTTCAGACTCTTCTCTCTCTCTCTTTAACACACACTTCAGACTCTTCTCTCTCTCTTTAACACACACTTCAGACTCTTCTCTCTCTCTTTAACACACACTTCAGACTCTTCTCTCTCTCTCTCTTTAACACACACTTCAGACTCTTCTCTCTCTTTAACACACACTTCAGACTCTTCTCTCTCTCTCTCTTTAACACACACTTCAAAAAGTGAAATTATGAGAAAGAAGTGAAATTCCCTCAGAGTTTGATTAGTGATTATTACACACTTCAGGACGGGGTGACTCTTCAGACTCTTCTCTCTCTCTCTCTCTCAGACGTGACCGATCACACCTGAAGACTTCGTGACTCATATTTTCTGAAGTAAGCGTTTCCGTGCGATGGTCACGTGGCGAGCGCGGCCGGCACGATGTCTCGCAGCAGTTTGGTGAGCGCGCTCACTTTGTCCTCCAGCTGGAAGTTCTTCTTCTCTGCGTGTTTCTGCCGCTGCTCGGTGACCTGCAGCGCCTTCATGAGCTGAGCGTTCTCCACGTACAGGTCCTGCAGCACGGCGCTCAGCTGGGAGCTCTTCGACAGCTGCGGAGCACAAACACCGAGTTACTTCCTGGGGGAGGGATCTTAATACCAACAGCTTTCATTTCATTGGTCTATGGCTCCACAGTGGTTTTTACCTTGTTTTAATTCTACTTTCATTTTTTTATATTTACATTTTTTGTTTAAATTAATTATTCAGGTTGAATACAGAATTCAATAATTTACCCAACATTTCAATTGATTATTATTAAAAATCAAAGTCTGAGGAAAAAGTCAAATTTTCAGAATCAAATATTTTTAATACCAACTTTCATTGAATACGTTTTGTTTGTATTAAAACATTTACATTTTAATATCAAGTTGTATTTTAGTACAAAATGTTATTATAGTTCCTTTTTTCAGATTAATTACAGAATTCAAATTTTAACTTTTTGAGAAAGAAATCCAAATATTGGGAAAACGTCCAATTTGAGGAAAAATCAAAATCAGTGGAAAAAAATCAATGATTTAAAAAAAAGTCCAATTTTGAGGAAAAGTTGTTTTTTTGTTGACAAAAGTCCAAATCTGGGGGAAAAGACACATTTGTGAAAAATATCAAAATCTGAAAAATGTGTAAAAGTCTGAGAAAGTGAACTTCTGAAATACAGTCTGAATCTGGGACCGACCTGTTCTCTGAGCTCGCTGACTTTCTCCTGAAGAACCAGCCGGACGGCCTTCAGCTTCGTCTCCAGCTGATCTGTCCTCTGCTGCAGAGACAACACCGCCTTCTCGTACTGATCCTGAACACACACACACACACACACACACACACACACACACACACACACACACACACACACACACACACACACACACACACACACACACACACACACACACACACACACACACACACACACACACACACACACACACACACACACACACACACACACACACACACACACACACACACACACACACACACACACACACACACACACACACACACACTGAATTCAGCTCAAAAGCTGATACATGTTTTCTTTTGTGAGCAAAAATCTTAATCTGCAAACTGCAAATGTGTCGGGTAAATGTAAAGTATGCAGTTCAGTAAATGTGTGTGTACCTGCTTCATGCTGATCTGGGAGCTGCTCTGCTGGCTGTGCAGTCTCAGAGCCTCCCGCACCGCCTGCACACACACACACACACATTTATATTGATGGTGTCACGCTTCATATACAGACAGGTGTTACTGCGGCTAACAGCTAACGGCTAAGTTCCTCTTATTTGTGGTTCCAGTGTGATCAGGAGATTTTGAACACTAAGCAGTGGTTCTGGTTCTGACCTGGTCCTGGTTCTGGTTCTGCTCCTCCTGCAGCTCTCTGACTTGGCTCTTCAGGTTCTGCTGCTCCAGGGTCAGTTTGTGGAGCTCCAGCCCGCGGACCTGCAGCTCCGATAGCTGACACAGGAAACAGCGTCTCAACATCTCAACTTTATCATATTCACTCAGTCAGGCTGCAGCCAATCAGATCAGAGCTACATGTCCACAGTAGAGATGTTAAGATTCACCGATTCGCATCGGTGCACCGGCATAAACGTTCAAGATGCGAGTGCACCGGTTGAAAGAGTGCACATCGGCTACAGTTTGGGTTGAACTCGCGATGCATCGATTGCGTAGTGTCTTTGCATCGGTAAAAACCGATTCATTCATATAAAATCCCCTTATCTTGTCAACGCTCAGCAGAGACGATCTTTGATATTTGCTTCGCCACTACGGAGGCCCAGAGTCTCAGTTATCAACACACACGGAAGTTGAGGAGAAAGAGAAACACAGCGCAGCGAAAAATACCTACAAATCAAACGTTTGGCAACACTTCGGATTGTTCAAGAAAGACGGTGTAATAGTCATTTATGCTATATAGTTGAGCGCAGGTCATAGAGAGTACTAAGGTATCCGTAGACCTTTGTATGAGGTATCTTTATTACTTAACAGGTCTACAGCCATGATACATAGATCCGTCCTAGATGCGGACTTGCATACACACAGTATCACTCCGCAGCCGCACCCCATCAGTAACGTCCTGATGGTATATGTGCGCGGCACTATTACTACAGACGGTCAACTTGAAAAATCACTCGCAAATTGTTAACGATGCCGAGCCGCTTTAAAGTACACAAGTAGTACGAGGAACTTAGCGACGCACATAAAGAGGCGACGTGGGGTCTGCGGCTGAAAAGAGAAACCTGAAAGTGAGACATATGAGTTAAATCACTCAGTGAGGTGTTCTGTCAGAGAGAGGTGTTTAGCTTACAGCAGCCTGTGACGGCCAATAATAATTTAAATGTCTTCCTTACTTTAAGCAGTTATGAAATACCTGTTTGTGAAAGGTTCTTTGTTTTCTTTATTGTTCAGATAGAACCCACTGCTTCCTGCTCACTGGTGAGTTAGCCTCTGAGTGTTAAGCACATCAGGCAGCAGCTGTATGGGCATTGCTCTATGGTAGCTGTTATTTGCACATTGTTAATCATGAGCCATGCATCCTTACATTGTTTAACTGTGAGGTGTTATAACATGGTACTCTGGAGAGCTTTTAAAGGTAAAAAAATAAACGGCATGATGGGATGTGCAGTACCAAATATGTAAAGCACTTTTTTTTTTAATGTATGATTTGCTGCATATCAGGAATAAAACAAAAATCCTCTGTCGTACCATATTGAAGTATCATTATTTTTGCATCGTGTTGAATCGCATCGTATCGCCCCGAATCGCATAATGTTGAATCAAATCGTATCGAACTGTATCGCAACAGGGGTGAATCGTATCGTATCGCATCGCCTGGTGTTTCAAAGGTATCGTTAATGTATCGTATCGTGGCAACGTATCGAGATGCGCATCGCATCGGCCTCAGTGATGGAGATGCACATCCCTAGTCCACAGAAAACACGGGATTACAAATGGTCTTTCATTCAGTTTCAGTTTTTATTTTTATTTTAATCCAACATTTTATTTTGAAGATTTATGTTTTATTTTAAATAAATTATTCAGATTAAATACAGAATTCTGAGGAAAGACAGTCATTTGAGTAAAAAGTCCAAATTAAATATAAGAAAAATCTGAAGAAAAAAGTAAAAATTTGAGTAGAAGTCAAATTGTGACTAAATTGACAACTTTTCTGATGATTTTAAAATGAAGAATATTGAAGTTCCTCTCCACTTAATCCAAACCTAAGTCTAAGTTTTGTTCACGTAATATTGTTACTTCTTTTCGTGCTAATTGATGGTTTTATAATCTCAGAATTTGGGAGTTTTTCTAAAGTTTTTGTAAAACTATTATTTGAATCTTGGAGTTTTTCCCAGTAAATTCAGCACTTTAATCTAGAAAAACAATTTATATATATATATATATATATATATATATATATAAATATATATATATATATATATATATATATATATATATATATATATATATATATAAATATATATATATTTATATATATATATTTATATATAGATATATATTTATATATCTATATATAAATATATATATAAATATATATATATTTATATATATATATATATATATATATATATATATATATATTTATATATATATATATAGAGGAATTAATTTTGATCTGAATTAATAACTTTAATCTCAAACTGTGGGGATAACGTCAGAGTAAAATCAATCCTTGGGTTTATCTCCTGAATCCCATGCTCTGCTTCTACTCCAGGTGTTTTTGGGGGGTTCTGGTTCAGGTTCTGGTTCTGGTTCTGGTTCTGGTTCTGGTTCTGGTTCTGTACCTTGTGCTGCAGCTCCTGGTTCTGGACTCTCAGCTTGAGGTTCTCCTCCTGCAGGGAGCTCGGACCCTCCCTCTCCTTCAGCAGATCCTCCAGCTGACGGAGACACAGATCATTAATATAGATAACGGGCCCTTCACACAGAACACAGCCACAGGACGGACCCTTCACACAGAACACAGCCACAGGACGGGCCCTTCACACAGAACACAGGACGGGCCCTTCACACAGAACACAGCCACAGGACGGGCCCTTCACACAGAACACAGGACGGGCCCTTCACACAGAACACAGCCACAGGACGGACCCTTCACACAGAACACAGCCACAGGACGGGCCCTTCACACAGAACACAGCCACAGGACGGGCCCTTCACACAGAACACAGCCACAGGACGGGCCCTTCACACAGAACACAGCCACAGGACGGGCCCTTCACACAGAACACAGGACGGGCCCTTCACACAGAACACAGGACGGGCCCTTCACACAGAACACAGCCACAGGACGGGCCCTTCACACAGAACACAGCCACAGGACGGGCCCTTCACACAGAACACAGCCACAGGACGGGCCCTTCACTCAGAACACAGGACGGGCCCTTCCCACAGAACACAGCCACAGGACGGGCCCTTCACACAGAACACAGCCACAGGACGGGCCCTTCACACAGAACACAGCCACAGGACGGACCCTTCACACAGAACACAGCCACAGGACGGGCCCTTCACACAGAACACAGCCACAGGACGGGCCCTTCACACAGAACACAGCCACAGGACGGGCCCTTCACACAGAACACAGCCACAGGACGGGCCCTTCACACAGAACACAGCCACAGGACGGGCCCTTCCCACAGAACACAGCCACAGGACGGACCCTTCCCACAGAACACAGCCACAGGACGGGCCCTTCACTCAGAACACAGCCACAGGACGGGCCCTTCACTCAGAACACAGGACGGGCCCTTCACTCAGAACACAGGACGGACCCTTCCCACAGAACACAGCCACAGGACGGGCCCTTCACTCAGAACACAGCCACAGGACGGGCCCTTCACACAGAACACAGGACGGACCCTTCCCACAGAACACAGCCACAGGACGGGCCCTTCCCACAGAACACAGCCACAGGACGGGCCCTTCCCACAGAACACAGCCACAGGACGGGCCCTTCCCACAGAACACAGCCACAGGACGGGCCCTTCACACAGAACACAGCCACAAGACGGGCCCTTCCCACAGAACACAGCCACAAGACGGGCCCTTCCCACAGAACACAGCCACAAGACGGGCCCTTCCCACAGAACACAGCCACAAGACGGGCCCTTCCCACAGAACACAGCCACAAGACGGGCCCTTCCCACAGAACACAGCCACAGGACGGGCCCTTCCCACAGAACACAGCCACAAGACGGGCCCTTCCCACAGAACACAGCCACAAGACGGGCCCTTCCCACAGAACACAGCCACAAGACGGGCCCTTCCCACAGAACACAGCCACAGGACGGGCCCTTCACTCAGAACACAGCCACAAGACGGGCCCTTCCCACAGAACACAGCCACAAGACGGGCCCTTCCCACAGAACACAGCCACAGGACGGGCCCTTCACACAGAACACAGCCACAGGACGGGCCCTTCACTCAGAACACAGCCACAGGACGGGCCCTTCACACAGTCACAGGACGGGCCCTTCACACAGAACACAGCCACAGGACGGGCCCTTCACTCAGAACACAGCCACAAGACGGGCCCTTCCCACAGAACACAGCCACAGGACGGGCCCTTCACACAGAACACAGCCACAGGACGGGCCCTTCACACAGAACACAGCCACAGGACGGGCCCTTCACACAGTCACAGGACGGGCCCTTCACACAGAACACAGCCACAGGACGGGCCCTTCCCACAGAACACAGCCACAGGACGGGCCCTTCACTCAGAACACAGCCACAAGACGGGCCCTTCCCACAGAACACAGCCACAAGACGGGCCCTTCCCACAGAACACAGCCACAAGACGGGCCCTTCCCACAGAACACAGCCACAAGACGGGCCCTTCCCACAGAACACAGCCACAGGACGGGCCCTTCACACAGAACACAGCCACAGGACGGGCCCTTCACTCAGAACACAGCCACAGGCCCTTCACACAGAACACAGCCACAGGACGGGCCCTTCACACAGAACACAGCCACAGGCCCTTCACACAGAACACAGCCACAGGACGGGCCCTTCACTCAGAACACAGCCACAGGACGGGCCCTTCACACAGAACACAGCCACAGGACGGGCCCTTCACACAGAACACAGCCACAGGACGGGCCCTTCACTCAGAACACAGCCACAGGACGGGCCCTTCACACAGAACACAGCCACAGGACGGGCCCTTCACACAGAACACAGCCACAGGACGGGCCCTTCACACAGAACACAGCCACAGGACGGGCCCTTCACTCAGAACACAGCCACAGGACGGGCCCTTCACACAGAACACAGCCACAGGACGGGCCCTTCACTCAGAACACAGCCACAGGACGGGCCCTTCACACAGAACACAGCCACAGGACGGGCCCTTCACACAGAACACAGCCACAGGACGGGCCCTTCACTCAGAACACAGCCACAGGACGGGCCCTTCACACAGAACACAGCCACAGGACGGGCCCTTCACTCAGAACACAGCCACAGGACGGGCCCTTCACTCAGAACACAGCCACAGGACGGGCCCTTCACACAGAACACAGCCACAGGACGGGCCCTTCACTCAGAACACAGCCACAGGACGGGCCCTTCACACAGAACACAGCCACAGGACGGGCCCTTCACACAGAACACAGCCACAGGACGGGCCCTCTTTAAAAAGGCTTTATTTATACTTTGTTTTAATTCTGCCTTCCATCCAATCATTTTATACATAAACAAATATTTGATAATAAATGTTTTGAATTTCTCTGAATTTAATAATTTAAATATTTCCTGATATATAACCCCCCCCCCCGCTGACCGTGCTCTGTGCATCCTGCAGCTTCCTGTTCAGTGATGTCACTTCCTGTGCGTGCTCATGTCTCTCCTGGCTGACGGAGAGCAGCTGATCTCGAAGAAGCTCCGCCTCCAAATCCTCCACCTGAAGAACAGAGAGGGTTATTATGGGATGCATTTATTACATCATCATTAAGGGCGTGGATCAGGGACACTTTGGGGCAGAACATAAGAACTAACGTGCAGAAGGTACGTTTATCTATCCGGCACATTTCAGACGCAGAGACAAAGTGCTTCACCTGATCATTAACACATAACAGAGAGACACTAAATAAACACAAAGGATGACACATTCATAAAACAATGAACTCATGAGATACAAGACAGTTTAAATATGGTAGGTGCTAAAACCAGTTCAAAGGCTTCTGGGTAATCAGCTATCAGAGGATAGAACTCAGCGTGGAGGAAGAAGACCTCAGGGTCTCTGGGAGTGTATTCCTTTTGTGGGGAGCTGAAAAACTAAAAGCAGTTTCGGCGCGTTTGGTTCTGAGCCGGGGAACAATGAGTAAGCCCGCCCCCGATGACCTCAGAGCTCTGGGGGGCTCGTCACAGGGCAGCATGTCAGACATATATTGGGGTCTCAAACCATTTAATGCTTTATAAGCTAACAATATCATTTTGAATGGATTCAGTAAGCTACAGGCAGCCGGCTCAGAGATCTGAGTTCTGGACTAGTGGACGGTTCTGATCTGATTTTGTCCACAGACCAGTAAATACACTGAGACATTCCTCAGGCCCGCTAACAACAAATAAGTGAACTTGTTTTTCAGGGTCTTGTTGAGACATGAATGTTCTGAGGAGGGGGTTATTTCAGAGGCTCTGGAATCAAATATTTAGATTATCAAAGAAGGAATTGGAAATGATCTGAGATTAAAGTTACAACTGTACGAGAATAAAAAGGGAATTAAACAAATATATTTTTGTAGATTATAAATCAAACTTTTTTTTTTCTCAACATGTGATTTTATTGGCAGAAAAGTTATTTCTCAAAACCGTATGAATTTTAAGATTTTGTTCTTCACGTAACGCAAATGTATGATTTTATGATTTAAGAATATTAACGTTTTTGTATAATTTCAATCTTTAGTCTTTTTCTTGTACATTTACATTTTTCTAAATCATTTTACTGAGCTTTTCTTTTCTCAACTTGTGATTTGATTGGCAGAGAATTCATCATTTATTTCTCAAAACACATTCATTTTAAGATTTTCTTTTCACCTAATTTTTTTGTTGCAAATGTATGATTTTAAGATCTAAGAATCTTAAAGATTTTGTAAATGCTCTATTTTAATATTTCAATCTTTAGTCTTGTTCTTGTTCATTGTATTCTTCCCCAGAAATGTTTCCTCTTTAATCTCAAAGAATATTTTTTGTAATTTTTTTATCTCATATATTTAGGATTATTTTCTTGAAAATTCTGCATTTATTATATTTCAGTCAGACAACTCACGTGTTTCTTAACATGTTTATTAGAAGCAGCATATAGTTTGAGTTTGGCGTCTAGGCTCGGGACTCATCACTCCACAGATTTACAGAGAACATTGAGTGATGATTAGAAAACTATCCCCCGAGCCTTCAGGTAGAGCTGGGGTGGAAGCTGGGGGGAAGCTGGGGGGAAGCTGGGGTGGAAGCTGGGGTGAAGCTGGGGTGGAAGCTGGGGGGAAGCTGGGGTGGAAGCTGGGGTGGAAGCTGGGGTGGAAGCTGGGGTGGAAGCTGGGGTGGAAGCTGGGGTGGAAGCTGGGGTGGAAGCTGGGGTGGAAGCTGGGGTGGAAGCTGGGGTGGAGCTGGGGTGGAAGGTGGGGTGGGAGCTGGGGTGAAGCTGGGGTGAAGCTGGGGTGGAAGCTGGGGTGGAAGCTGGGGTGAAAGCTGGGGTGAGGCTGGGGTGGAAGCTGGGGTGAAGCTGGGGTGGAAGCTGGGGTGAAGCTGGGGTGGAAGCTGGGGTGAAAGCTGGGGTGGAAGCTGGGGTGGAAGCTGGGGTGGAAGCTGGGGTGGAAGCTGGGGTGGAAGCTGGGGTGAAGCTGGGGTGAAGCTGGGGTGAAAGCTGGGGTGGAAGCTGGGGTGGAAGCTGGGGTGGAAGCTGGGGTGGAAGCTGGGGTGGAAGCTGGGGTGGAGCTGGGGTGGAAGGTGGGGTGGGAGCTGGGGTGGAGCTGGGGTGAAGCTGGGGTGGAAGCTGGGGTGGAAGCTGGGGTGGGAGCTGGGGTGGAAGCTGGGGTGGAAGCTGGGGTGGAGCTGGGGTGGAAGGTGGGGTGGGAGCTGGGGTGGAGCTGGGGTGAAGCTGGGGTGGAAGCTGGGGTGGAAGCTGGGGTGGAAGCTGGGGTGGAGCTGGGGTGGAAGGTGGGGTGGGAGCTGGGGTGGAGCTGGGGTGAAGCTGGGGTGGAAGCTGGGGTGGGAGCTGGGGTGGAAGCTGGGGTGAAAGCTGGGGTGAGGCTGGGGTGGAAGCTGGGGTGAAGCTGGGGTGGAAGCTGGGGTGAGGCTGGGGTGGAAGCTGGGGTGAAGCTGGGGTGGAAGCTGGGGTGAAGCTGGGGTGGAGCTGGGGTGGAGCTGGGGTGGAGCTGGGGTGGAAGCTGGGGTGGAAGCTGGGGTGGAAGCTGGGGTGGAGCTGGGGTGGAAGCTGGGGTGGAGCTGGGGTGGAGCTGGGGAGCTGGTGTGGAAGCTGGGGTGGAAGCTGGGGTGGAAGCTGGGGTGAGGCTGGGGTGGAAGCTGGGGTGAAAGCTGGGGTGGAAGCTGGGGTGAAAGCTGGGTGAGGCTGGGGTGGAAGCTGGGGTGGAAGCTGGGGTGGAAGCTGGGGTGGAAGCTGGGGTGGAGCTGGGGTGGAAGGTGGGGTGGGAGCTGGGGTGGAGCTGGGGTGAAGCTGGGGTGGAAGCTGGGGTGGAAGCTGGGGTGAAAGCTGGGGTGAGGCTGGGGTGGAAGCTGGGGTGAAGCTGGGGTGGAAGCTGGGGTGAAGCTGGGGTGGAAGCTGGGGTGAAAGCTGGGGTGGAAGCTGGGGTGGAGCTGGAGTGAGGCTGGGGTGAAAGCTGGGGTGGAAGCTGGGGTGGAAGCTGGGGTGGAGCTGGTGTGGAAGCTGGGGTGGAAGCTGGGGTGAGGCTGGGGTGGAAGCTGGGGTGAAAGCTGGGGTGGAAGCTGGGGTGAAGCTGGGGTGAAAGCTGGGGTGGAAGCTGGGGTGGAGCTGGGGTGGAAGCTGGGGTGGAAGCTGGGGGTGAAGCTGGGGTGGAAGCTGGGGTGGAAGCTGGGGTGGAAGCTGGGGTGGAAGCTGGGGTGGATGCTGGGGTGGATGCTGGGGTGGAAGCTGGGGTGAAGCTGGGGTGAAGCTGGGGTGAAGCTGGGGTGGAAGCTGGGGTGAAGCTGGGGTGGAAGCTGGGGTGGAAGCTGGGGTGAAGCTGGGGTGGAAGCTGGGGTGGAGCTGGGGTGGAGCTGGGGTGAAGCTGGGGTGGAGCTGGGGTGGAGCTGGGGTGGAGCTGGGGTGGAAGCTGGGGTGGAAGCTGGGGTGGAGCTGGGGTGGAGCTGGGGTGAAGCTGGGGTGGAGCTGGGGTGGAGCTGGGGTGGAGCTGGGGTGGAAGCTGGGGTGGAGCTGGGGTGGAGCTGGGGTGGAAGCTGGGGTGGAGCTGGGGTGGAGCTGGGGTGAAGCTGGGGTGAAGCTGGGG
>NW_027640332.1:0-37500 GCF_949606895.1 Notothenia rossii | reverse complement strand
TTGTAAAAAATCTGACTTTTTTGTAAAAAATCTGACTTTTTTCTCAAAATCCTGACTTTGCTCACCGTAATACACTGAGATGTGTTTTAAAGCTGAAAGACAAGTGTGTGGAATTTAAACTGAGATGAAATCGCTCTTAGTTGTTTTTATTTAACTCTAACTCTGAAACTAACTACACAAACTTAACAATTCCTCATTAGAGTTCTTGAAGTTTATTTCATTTTTCTAAAATATTGTGAAGTGGTATCAGAACCCCTTTAATATGAATTAAAATAAAAGATCTCTGTCTCTCACCCGGAGCTGCAGCTCGTAGTCTTTGACGATCTGAGAGAATCTCTCCTCGTGGCTCAGACCAGCGGCCGCCGGATCCAAACTGCCAAACTGTGAATCAGAACCAACACGTCATTGGTTTAAAGAAACTGTCAATCAAAGTAAGAAAAAACATTATTGTTTTAAAGCGACAGACAGTCAGCGATCAGAAGTCATCGTCAGCGGCAGAGAGGAGACAGAAGGAAGTCAGAGGAAACCTCCATCAATAATATATCAGCTGCACTGAGACCAGTTACCTTACACCTGTGTGTGTGTGTGTGTGTGTGTGTGTGTGTGTGTGTGTGTGTGTGTGTTGGAGGAACCCAGGGATTTGAGCCTCTGCAGACCATTGACATGCACTGAAACCTACAGAACACACACACTACAGGAACAGTACCTTGAGGTGCAGCAGCTGGTCCAGGTCTCTCTGCAGTTTGTTCACGGAGCTCTCTGCTTCACTCAGTTTCATCTGCACTGCTCTCAGGTCCTCCTCCAGGCGACGGCTCTCCTACACACACACACACACACACACACACACACACACACACACACACACACACACACACACACACACACACACACACACACACACACACACACACACACACACACACACACACACACACACACACACACACACACACACACACACACACACACACACACACACACACACACACACACACACACACACACACACACACACACACACACACACACACATAACTTCTTACTTTTCTTCAGATTTATTACTTTTTGAATTTTGGACTTTTCTTCAGATTTCAATTTTTTTCTGAAATTCAGAATTTTTCAGATTTCTGACTTTTTGGAAATTCTGACACACACTTTACAACAACACACACACTTCTTCACACCCCTGTAAAGGGGAAAGTGTGTGTGTGTGTGTGTGTGTGTGTGTGTGTGTGTGTGTGTGTGTGTGTGTGTCTGTGTGTGTGTGTGTGTGTGACCTGTGAGGTGCTGCTCAGCTCCTCCTCCAGCTGCAGTTCTTTCTCTCGCAGCAGCCTCAGTTCCTGCTGCAGATATGCTCTCTCTCGCTCGCCCTTCTCCAGCAGCGCCTCGTTCTCCTGCTCCGCCTCGCTGCGAACGCACTGCACACGCTCCCTGAAGTCCTGCTGCAGCTCCCTGCCAATCACAGCGCAGTTTGTTAAATGTCCAGCATAAAGTCTACATCAGGGCTTTTCAAAGTGTGGGAAGGTGAGCCTCCCCTCAGAGAACATAAGAACAGCCGCGCCCCCCCTCCCAATTATTATTATTGCTATTATTATTAGTATTGTTGTTGGTGTTGCTATAATGCAGGGGTATTATGATCCAGTGGAAAGCCCTTACCTGCTAGCCTAGTTAAATCAGAGTGGTTACTTCCTGTTGGCTGGGCAGTGTAGTTTTACACACCGTCTTATTTGACTTTCTCAGGACTTCAAAACAATTTTTGGGGGCAGACCCCCACAAAGAAAAAATATATTTACACACGTACGGTCATCATCTTAACAGTTTGCTCATCGAGTCATCCGTGAGCAGAGCATCAAGTTGCCTATTACAGCTGAATGCGGCGATTACCATCTTGTTCAGCAACACGCCTCACACACTGATTAAGATCAAAGCTTTAGTGCTGAGTGCAGCCCCACTGACAGGCTCTGCTCTGTCATTGCAGACCGCACCTCATTCCTTCAGTCTGCTTGGGTCTGACAAATCGATCCATGCTGCCGCTCGCATGAAGTTAGCTGAAGTTAACCAGCTAGATTTCACTGTGTCTCCTTCTTTTTTTCTCACGCTGCGCCCCCCCTGAAGCTCTCTGGCGCCCCCACACTTTGAAAACCGCTGGTCTTCATGATGTCCCGTATAATGTCCAGAATTAAGTCTCATAAAAATGATTAAAAATTGAAAAATAAATGTGTTATTTACCTGATGGACTGTGGTTGGGGGTCTATATACAGGTGAGTTGAGGGTCTTTCTACAGGTGAGTTGAGGGTCTATATACAGGTGAGTTGAGGGTCTTTCTACAGGTGAGTTGAGGGTCTATATACAGGTGAGTTGAGGGTCTATATACAGGTGAGTTGGGGGTCTTTCTACAGGTGAGTTGAGGGTCTATATACAGGTGAGTTGAGGGTCTATATACAGGTGAGTTGGGGGTCTTTCTACAGGTGAGTTGAGGGTCTATATACAGGTGAGTTGAGGGTCTATATACAGGTGAGTTGGGGGTCTTTCTACAGGTGAGTTGAGGGTCTATATACAGGTGAGTTGAGGGTCTATATACAGGTGAGTTGAGGGTCTATATACAGGTGAGTTGAGGGTCTATATACAGGTGAGTTGGGGGTCTATATACAGGTGAGTTGAGGGTCTATATACAGGTGAGTTGGGGGTCTATATACAGGTGAGTTGAGGGTCTTTCTACAGGTGAGTTGAGGGTCTATATACAGGTGAGTTGGGGGTCTATATACAGGTGAGTTGAGGGTCTATATACAGGTGAGTTGGGGGTCTATCTACAGGTGAGTTGAGGGTCTATATACAGGTGAGTTGAGGGTCTATATACAGGTGAGTTGGGGGTCTATATACAGGTGAGTTGAGGGTCTATATACAGGTGAGTTGAGGGTCTATATACAGGTGAGTTGAGGGTCTATATACAGGTGAGTTGAGGGTCTATATACAGGTGAGTTGGGGGTCTATATACAGGTGAGTTGAGGGTCTTTCTACAGGTGAGTTGAGGGTCTATATACAGGTGAGTTGGGGGTCTATATACAGGTGAGTTGAGGGTCTTTCTACAGGTGAGTTGAGGGTCTATATACAGGTGAGTTGGGGGTCTATATACAGGTGAGTTGAGGGTCTATATACAGGTGAGTTGAGGGTCTATATACAGGTGAGTTGGGGGTCTATATACAGGTGAGTTGAGGGTCTATATACAGGTGAGCTGAGGGTCTATATACAGGTGAGTTGGGGGTCTATATACAGGTGAGTTGAGGGTCTATATACAGGTGAGCTGAGGGTCTATATACAGGTGAGTTGAGGGTCTATATACAGGTGAGTTGAGGGTCTATATACAGGTGAGTTGGGGGTCTATATACAGGTGAGTTGAGGGTCTTTCTACAGGTGAGTTGAGGGTCTATATACAGGTGAGTTGAGGGTCTTTCTACAGGTGAGTTGAGGGTCTATATACAGGTGAGTTGAGGGTCTATATACAGGTGAGTTGAGGGTCTATATACAGGTGAGTTGAGGGTCTATATACAGGTGAGTTGGGGGTCTTTCTACAGGTGAGTTGGGGGTCTATATACAGGTGAGTTGAGGGTCTATATACAGGTGAGTTGAGGGTCTATATACAGGTGAGTTGGGGGTCTATATACAGGTGAGTTGAGGGTCTATATACAGGTGAGTTGAGGGTCTATATACAGGTGAGTTGAGGGTCTATATACAGGTGAGTTGAGGGTCTATATACAGGTGAGTTGAGGGTCTATATACAGGTGAGTTGGGGGTCTATATACAGGTGAGTTGAGGGTCTTTCTACAGGTGAGTTGAGGGTCTATATACAGGTGAGTTGAGGGTCTATATACAGGTGAGTTGAGGGTCTATATACAGGTGAGTTGAGGGTCTATATACAGGTGAGTTGAGGGTCTATATACAGGTGAGTTGAGGGTCTATATACAGGTGAGTTGGGGGTCTATATACAGGTGAGTTGAGGGTGTATATACAGGTGAGTTGAGGGTCTATATACAGGTGAGTTGAGGGTCTATATACAGGTGAGTTGAGGGTCTATATACAGGTGAGTTGAGGGTCTATATACAGGTGAGTTGAGGGTCTATATACAGGTGAGTTGAGGGTCTATATACAGGTGAGTTGGGGGTCTATATACAGGTGAGTTGGGGGTCTATATACAGGTGAGTTGAGGGTCTATATACAGGTGAGTTGAGGGTCTATATAAAAGGTGAGTTGAGGGTCTATATACAGGTGAGTTGGGGGTCTTTCTACAGGTGAGTTGAGGGTCTATATACAGGTGAGTTGAGGGTCTATATACAGGTGAGTTGAGGGTCTATATACAGGTGAGTTGAGGGTCTATATACAGGTGAGTTGAGGGTCTATATACAGGTGAGTTGAGGGTCTATATACAGGTGAGTTGGGGGTCTATATACAGGTGAGTTGAGGGTCTTTCTACAGGTGAGTTGAGGGTCTATATACAGGTGAGTTGGGGGTCTATATACAGGTGAGTTGAGGGTCTTTCTACAGGTGAGTTGAGGGTCTATATACAGGTGAGTTGGGGGTCTATATACAGGTGAGTTGAGGGTCTATATACAGGTGAGTTGAGGGTCTATATACAGGTGAGTTGAGGGTCTATATACAGGTGAGTTGAGGGTCTATATACAGGTGAGTTGGGGGTCTATATACAGGTGAGTTGGGGGTCTATATACAGGTGAGTTGAGGGTCTATATACAGGTGAGTTGAGGGTCTATATACAGGTGAGTTGGGGGTCTATATACAGGTGAGTTGAGGGTCTATATACAGGTGTGTTGAGGGTCTATATACAGGTGAGTTGAGGGTCTATATACAGGTGAGTTGAGGGTCTATATACAGGTGAGTTGGGGGTCTATATACAGGTGAGTTGAGGGTCTATATACAGGTGAGTTGAGGGTCTATATACAGGTGAGTTGAGGGTCTATATACAGGTGAGTTGGGGGTCTATATACAGGTGAGTTGAGGGTCTATATACAGGTGAGTTGGGGGTCTATATACAGGTGAGTTGGGGGTCTATATACAGGTGAGTTGAGGGTCTATATACAGGTGAGTTGGGGGTCTATATACAGGTGAGTTGGGGGTCTATATACAGGTGAGTTGAGGGTCTTTCTACAGGTGAGTTGAGGGTCTATATACAGGTGAGTTGGGGGTCTATATACAGGTGAGTTGGGGGTCTATATACAGGTGAGTTGAGGGTCTTTCTACAGGTGAGTTGAGGGTCTATATACAGGTGAGTTGGGGGTCTATATACAGGTGAGTTGAGGGTCTATATACAGGTGAGTTGAGGGTCTATATACAGGTGAGTTGGGGGTCTATATACAGGTGAGTTGAGGGTCTATATACAGGTGAGTTGGGGGTCTATATACAGGTGAGTTGAGGGTCTATATACAGGTGAGTTGAGGGTCTATATACAGGTGAGTTGAGGGTCTATATACAGGTGAGTTGGGGGTCTATATACAGGTGAGTTGAGGGTCTATATACAGGTGAGTTGGGGGTCTTTCTACAGGTGAGTTGAGGGTCTATATACAGGTGAGTTGGGGGTCTTTCTACAGGTGAGTTGAGGGTCTATATACAGGTGAGTTGAGGGTCTATATACAGGTGAGTTGAGGGTCTATATACAGGTGAGTTGAGGGTCTATATACAGGTGAGTTGGGGTTCTTTCTACAGGTGAGTTGAGGGTCTATATACAGGTGAGTTGAGGGTCTATATACAGGTGAGTTGAGGGTCTATATACAGGTGAGTTGAGGGTCTATATACAGGTGAGTTGAGGGTCTATATACAGGTGAGTTGAGGGTCTATATACAGGTGAGTTGAGGGTCTATATACAGGTGAGTTGAGGGTCTATATACAGGTGAGTTGAGGGTCTATATACAGGTGAGTTGAGGGTCTATATACAGGTGAGTTGAGGGTCTATATACAGGTGAGTTGAGGGTCTATATACAGGTGAGTTGGGGGTCTTTCTACAGGTGAGTTGAGGGTCTATATACAGGTGAGTTGAGGGTCTATATACAGGTGAGTTGAGGGTCTATATACAGGTGAGTTGAGGGTCTATATACAGGTGAGTTGAGGGTCTATATACAGGTGAGTTGAGGGTCTATATACAGGTGAGTTGGGGGTTTATATACAGGTGAGTTGGGGGTCTTTCTACAGGTAATATGTACCTGATACGGCTGTGGTTGAGGGTCTCCATGCAGGCGTGCCTCTCGTCCACCTCCCCCACCAGCTGCAGGTTCCTCTGCTCCGCCTGCTCCAGGTCAGCCTTCATCTTGTCCCTCTGCCTGCAGGCCTGCTCCACCTGCACCCTGAGGGAGAAGCACTTATTGAGTACTTCTGAGGATTCTGCAGCAAAATGTTTAATAATCGTGTTTCCAGAACGTTTTTCACTGCCAAACCGTGTTTCCCACAAAATTTGATTCTATTTGTCCCCTCAAATAAGAAAATACATGCGAGTTCATGGAGTTCGGAGACACACCGGAGTTCAGGATCTGTGGGATTTATTCTCCCAAAAATATATTTCAATTTCCAATTCAGGCATTTAGCAAACGCCTTATTCCAAAGCGACTTACAATGACCAATTACAGGGACACTCTCCCTGGAGTAACTGAGTGCCTTGCTCAAGGGCACACTAGTGGTGGTGTTCCAGGCGGGATTTGAACTCGCAACCTTTGGATCATCAGCCCACCTCACTATCCATGAGACCACCAAAAAACTTTTTGCAGTATTCTGACTTTTTTGAAATTCTGGGCCATTGCAGGTAAAATAAAGTAACCATTAAAGAACCGGGGATTGGAGTAACATGTGCTGAATATAGGAACGTACTGCAGGTGCTGGATCTCGTTCTTGTAGGAGATGAGCGCCGCCTGGTGGATCCCGTTCCCGCTGACCAGCAGCTCGTTGTCCAGAGCCAGAGTGAGATCCACCAGAGAGAGGCGCTCCTCCAGGGAGAAGTCCAGCGTCTGGAGGAAACACAGAGATCATAATTCACTTTCACTGAGGAGCCTCCAGACTGCTGCATCACCCAGAACCCCCTGCTCTCACACCATAAGGCTAGAACAGGCCATCATAATGACTTTAGCTATGGTCCAGAACTAACTGTAGTAAAAGATGGTTACAGACAGTATTAGGTCGAGTTAAAGTCCAGTTATAAATCCAGTTAAAGACCAGTATTAAGTAGAATAAAAGACAGATGTAACTTTAGTATGAATCCAGTACAGAGTGCTTTCTTAAGTCTAGTAAACGTCCAGTATGAATCCAGTACAGAGTGCTTTCTTAAGTCTAGTAAACGTCCAGTATGAATCCAGTACAGAGGGCTTTCTTAAGTCTAGTAAACGTCCAGTATGAATCCAGTACAGAGGGCTTTCTTAAGTCTAGTAAACGTCCAGTATGAATCCAGTACAGAGGGCTTTCTTAAGTCTAGTAAACGTCCAGTATGAATCCAGTACAGAGTGCTTTCTTAAGTCTAGTAAACGTCCAGTATGAATCCAGTACAGAGTGCTTTCTTAAGTCTAGTAAACGTCCAGTATGAATCCAGTACAGAGTGCTTTCTTAAGTCTAGTAAACGTCCAGTATGAATCCAGTACAGAGTGCTTTCTTAAGTCTAGTAAACGTCCAGTATGACTCCAGTACAGAGTGCTTTCTTAAGTCTAGTAAACGTCCAGTATGAATCCAGTACAGAGTGCTTTCTTAAGTCTAGTAAACGTCCAGTATGAATCCAGTACAGAGTGCTTTCTTAAGTCTAGTAAACGTCCAGTATGAATCCAGTACAGAGTGCTTTCTTAAGTCTAGTAAACGTCCAGTATGAATCCAGTACAGAGTGCTTTCTTAAGTCTAGTAAACGTCCAGTATGACTCCAGTACAGAGTGCTTTCTTAAGTCTAGTAAACGTCCAGTATGAATCCAGTACAGAGTGCTTTCTTAAGTCTAGTAAACGTCCAGTATGACTCCAGTACAGAGTGCTTTCTTAAGTCTAGTAAACGTCCAGTATGACTCCAGTACAGAGTGCTTTCTTAAGTCTAGTAAACGTCCAGTATAACTCCAGTACAGAGTGCTTTCTTAAGTCTAGTAAACGTCCAGTATGAATCCAGTACAGAGTGCTTTCTTAAGTCTAGTAAACGTCCAGTATAACTCCAGTACAGAGTGCTTTCTTAAGTCTAGTAAACGTCCAGTATGAATCCAGTACAGAGTGCTTTCTTAAGTCTAGTAAACGTCCAGTATGACTCCAGTACAGAGTGCTTTCTTAAGTCTAGTAAACGTCCAGTATGAATCCAGGACAGAGTGCTTTCTTAAGTCTAGTAAACGTCCAGTATAACTCCAGTACAGAGTGCTTTCTTAAGTCTAGTAAACGTCCAGTATGAATCCAGTACAGAGTGCTTTCTTAAGTCTAGTAAACGTCCAGTATAACTCCAGTACAGAGTGCTTTCTTAAGTCTAGTAAACGTCCAGTATGAATCCAGTACAGAGGTCTTTCTTAAGTCTAGTAAACGTCCAGTATAACTCCAGTACAGAGTGCTTTCTTAAGTCTAGTAAACGTCCAGTATGAATCCAGTACAGAGTGCTTTCTTAAGTCTAGTAAACGTCCAGTATGAATCCAGTACAGAGTGCTTTCTTAAGTCTAGTAAACGTCCAGTATAACTCCAGTACAGAGTGCTTTCTTAAGTCTAGTAAACGTCCAGTATGAATCCAGTACAGAGTGCTTTCTTAAGTCTAGTAAACGTCCAGTATAACTCCAGTACAGAGTGCTTTCTTAAGTCTAGTAAACGTCCAGTATGAATCCAGTACAGAGTGCTTTCTTAAGTCTAGTAAACGTCCAGTATGAATCCAGTACAGAGTGCTTTCTTAAGTCTAGTAAACGTCCAGTATGAATCCAGTACAGAGGTCTTTCTTAAGTCTAGTAAACGTCCAGTATGAATCCAGTACAGAGTGCTTTCTTAAGTCTAGTAAACGTCCAGTATGACTCCAGTACAGAGGGCTTTCTTAAGTCTAGTAAACGTCCAGTATGAATCCAGTACAGAGTGCTTTCTTAAGTCTAGTAAACGTCCAGTATAACTCCAGTACAGAGTGCTTTCTTAAGTCTAGTAAACGTCCAGTATGAATCCAGTACAGAGTGCTTTCTTAAGTCTAGTAAACGTCCAGTATAACTCCAGTACAGAGTGCTTTCTTAAGTCTAGTAAACGTCCAGTATGAATCCAGTACAGAGTGCTTTCTTAAGTCTAGTAAACGTCCAGTATGACTCCAGTACAGAGTGCTTTCTTAAGTCTAGTAAACGTCCAGTATGACTCCAGTACAGAGTGCTTTCTTAAGTCTAGTAAACGTCCAGTATGAATCCAGTACAGAGTGCTTTCTTAAGTCTAGTAAACGTCCAGTATGACTCCAGTACAGAGTGCTTTCTTAAGTCTAGTAAACGTCCAGTATGAATCCAGTACAGAGGGCTTTCTTAAGTCTAGTAAACGTCCAGTATGACTCCAGTACAGAGTGCTTTCTTAAGTCTAGTAAACGTCCAGTATGAATCCAGTACAGAGTGCTTTCTTAAGTCTAGTAAACGTCCAGTATGACTCCAGTACAGAGTGCTTTCTTAAGTCTAGTAAACGTCCAGTATGACTCCAGTACAGAGTGCTTTCTTAAGTCTAGTAAACGTCCAGTATAACTCCAGTACAGAGTGCTTTCTTAAGTCTAGTAAACGTCCAGTATGAATCCAGTACAGAGTGCTTTCTTAAGTCTAGTAAACGTCCAGTATGACTCCAGTACAGAGTGCTTTCTTAAGTCTAGTAAACGTCCAGTATAACTCCAGTACAGAGTGCTTTCTTAAGTCTAGTAAACGTCCAGTATAACTCCAGTACAGAGTGCTTTCTTAAGTCTAGTAAACGTCCAGTATGAATCCAGTACAGAGTGCTTTCTTAAGTCTAGTAAACGTCCAGTATGAATCCAGTACAGAGTGCTTTCTTAAGTCTAGTAAACGTCCAGTATGAATCCAGTACAGAGTGCTTTCTTAAGTCTAGTAAACGTCCAGTATAACTCCAGTACAGAGTGCTTTCTTAAGTCTAGTAAACGTCCAGTATAACTCCAGTACAGAGTGCTTTCTTAAGTCTAGTAAACGTCCAGTATGAATCCAGTACAGAGTGCTTTCTTAAGTCTAGTAAACGTCCAGTATGACTCCAGTACAGAGTGCTTTCTTAAGTCTAGTAAACGTCCAGTATGAATCCAGTACAGAGTGCTTTCTTAAGTCTAGTAAACGTCCAGTATGAATCCAGTACAGAGTGCTTTCTTAAGTCTAGTAAACGTCCAGTATGAATCCAGTACAGAGTGCTTTCTTAAGTCTAGTAAACGTCCAGTATGAATCCAGTACAGAGTGCTTTCTTAAGTCTAGTAAACGTCCAGTATGACTCCAGTACAGAGTGCTTTCTTAAGTCTAGTAAACGTCCAGTATGAATCCAGTACAGAGTGCTTTCTTAAGTCTAGTAAACGTCCAGTATGAATCCAGTACAGAGTGCTTTCTTAAGTCTAGTAAACGTCCAGTATGAATCCAGTACAGAGTGCTTTCTTAAGTCTAGTAAACGTCCAGTATGACTCCAGTACAGAGTGCTTTCTTAAGTCTAGTAAACGTCCAGTATAACTCCAGTACAGAGTGCTTTCTTAAGTCTAGTAAACGTCCAGTATGACTCCAGTACAGAGTGCTTTCTTAAGTCTAGTAAACGTCCAGTATGACTCCAGTACAGAGTGCTTTCTTAAGTCTAGTAAACGTCCAGTATGACTCCAGGACAGAGTGCTTTCTTAAGTCTAGTAAACGTCCAGTATAACTCCAGTACAGAGTGCTTTCTTAAGTCTAGTAAACGTCCAGTATGACTCCAGGACAGAGTGCTTTCTTAAGTCTAGTAAACGTCCAGTATAACTCCAGTACAGAGTGCTTTCTTAAGTCTAGTAAACGTCCAGTATGAATCCAGTACAGAGTGCTTTCTTAAGTCTAGTAAACGTCCAGTATAACTCCAGTACAGAGGTCTTTCTTAAGTCTAGTAAACGTCCAGTATAACTCCAGTACAGAGTGCTTTCTTAAGTCTAGTAAACGTCCAGTATGAATCCAGTACAGAGTGCTTTCTTAAGTCTAGTAAACGTCCAGTATAACTCCAGTACAGAGTGCTTTCTTAAGTCTAGTAAACGTCCAGTATGAATCCAGTACAGAGTGCTTTCTTAAGTCTAGTAAACGTCCAGTATAACTCCAGTACAGAGTGCTTTCTTAAGTCTAGTAAACGTCCAGTATGAATCCAGTACAGAGTGCTTTCTTAAGTCTAGTAAACGTCCAGTATGAATCCAGTACAGAGTGCTTTCTTAAGTCTAGTAAACGTCCAGTATGACTCCAGTACAGAGTGCTTTCTTAAGTCTAGTAAACGTCCAGTATGAATCCAGTACAGAGTGCTTTCTTCAGTCTAGTAAACGTCCAGTATGAATCCAGTACAGAGTGCTTTCTTAAGTCTAGTAAACGTCCAGTATGAATCCAGTACAGAGGTCTTTCTTAAGTCTAGTAAACGTCCAGTATGAATCCAGTACAGAGTGCTTTCTTAAGTCTAGTAAACGTCCAGTATAACTCCAGTACAGAGTGCTTTCTTAAGTCTAGTAAACGTCCAGTATGACTCCAGTACAGAGTGCAGTATGAAACACGGACCTGCAGGATGTCCCGGCTGTTCTTGATGCCCTCCTCTCTCCACAGGTTGAGCACCCTCTCAGGTCCGGTGCACCCCGACCCCTCGTCCAGCCGGGTCAGAACCCGCTGCCCCCCCCCGGCTGCCGTCAGCAGGGAGGGGGAGGTGGAGCGGACCGAGCACTCCTCCAGCGCAGCAGAACCCTGCATCAGGAGAGGAGATGTTTAAAACAGGTGAAGATCTGGAGCCGCTCTGCAGGCTTTAAAGTCCATGAAGAATCCAGTTTAGAAACAGTCCAGTTTTAGTCCAGTATAGAGTGCGGTAACAAGTCGAGTAATCAATAACGTGTTAATGTGAAGATCTGGAGCCGCTCTGCACACAAAGTCTTTGGGTTGCAACACGTTTTGATGTGAAGTTCTGAAGGCCATTATTATTCCATTATAATTCCACTAAAGGTCAAGTATTAGATCGGATCAAAGACAGTAAAAGTCCAGTTTTAGGTCCAGTGTTCAGTCGAATAAATGACAGTATTAGGAATAGTTCAAGTCCAGTATTCAGTCCATTAGAGCGAGCGCTCCTCCAGCGCCGCAGCACCCTGCATCAGGAGAGGATTTTAAATAAATCCACAAGTTTTAATGTGAAGACCTGGAGCTGCACACAAAGAGGCTTAAAGGCCTCGGGTTGTACCAAGCGGCTGCTGCAGGCGGGGGCTGTTAATCTGGATTAGCACACTTTCACTCACAGGACCGACATGCTACTTTAGGGTTTCTGAATTCCTTTTTTTACAATTTAAATGCAAAAAAATGTTTGCATGTTTTCTTATCCTTGATTTTTATTTTGTATTGTTTTTTAGTGTTAAATGCAATTTCAAGTGCTCAGCCATTAGCAAATTAAATGCAATTATGAAATTATTTGGATGAACTGGCTTTGAGTTTTTAATCGATTAATGCAATGTATTAGTCGTTTTTTACCATTTATTTGCACGCTCTTGCCAAATCTTTAAATTTTTTATAAAAAATGTTTAGCCCTTTAAAATATTTTCATTTATTTTTTAATGCAATTTTAAACGTCTTATTGTCTATTATTAGTTTTGGTTGACCAATCACAATAACTTTTACCATTTTGAAGACGTGTTTATTTTTGGTTGGCCAATCACAACAGAGCTGCTCAGCTGACCAATCAGAGGAGCCTGGGCTCTGGTTTCAGGTGAGAGGTGCGTTCAGGGTCACCTGTGAGTAGCAGGTGGTTCTGGTGAGGGCCGGCCTCCTGTCTGTCTTCACCCAGGAGAGCAGCCCACAGCCTGAAATCAGACCTGAGGAGCAGTACATGCTGTCTGTCTGTCTGTCTCTCACCTGTCTCTCTGTCTGTCACCTGTCTTTCTGTCTGTCTGTCTGTCACCTCTCTGTCTCTCTGTCTCTCACCTGTCTGTCTGTCACCTATCTCTCTGTCTGTCTGTCTGTCTCTCACCTGTCTCTCACCTGTCTGTCTGTCTGTCTGTCTGTCTCTCACCTCTCTGTCTCTCTGTCTGTCTGTCTCTCACCTGTCTGTCTGTCTCTCACCTGTCTGTCTGTGTCTCACCTGTCTGTCTCTCTGTCTGTCTGTCTCTCACCTATCTGTCTGTCCCTCACCTGTCTCTCTGTCTGTCTGTCTGTGTCTCACCTGTCTCTCTGTCTGTCTCTCTGCCTGTCTGTCTCTCACCTGTCTGTCTGTCCTTCACCTGTCTCTCTGCCTGTCTCTCTCTCTCTCTCTCCTCACAGCTGTTCACATTGATGACAGGCAGCTGCAGCAGAGCTTCCTGATTAGCTGCATTCAGGGACTGCTCGTTAGATCAGAAACTCCCTTCAGTGGAAAAACACTCATTTATTTGGTTGATAAAAAATGATGAAGAAATTAGTAACAGGTGATCTGAGGTGCTATTCTTTGTTATACTTTCAGGTATTAGTTGATATTTGTCCTCATTTCGGGTTATTTTTTAGTCTTTTTTCGTCCCTTTTTCATTAGTTTTGGCATTTATGTACAGATTGCATGTCTGTGTAGTCATTTTGTTTTGTTTGTAGTTGTTTCCTGTGTCTTTATGCTCAGAAAGGGGACACTTTGTACGTTTCTTATAAAACTTCCAGGTCTGTTTTGATCATTTTCAGTGTGTTTGTCCGCTATGTTCTGGTCTGATGTGTGAGTCTGACCCGGTATGGCGTCCTCTGCAGGTCAGCTGATCGTAGGGGGGTGGAGCATGAGAAGGGGGTGGAGCATGAGAAGGGGGCAGAGCCTCGCAGAACCTTCTGGAAGTCTCTGACGTCCAGCAGCTCGTCCACTTCCTGTTTCAATCAGAAATACATCTTCAGACTCAAAGATCTAAAGTCTCAGGAGAAGAGGTCCAGTATAAGTAGAATAAGTTTAGTATGAGTCCATAAGTCTAGTAAAAGTCCATAAGTCTAGTAAAAGTCCATAGGTCTACTATAAGTCCATACGTCTAGCATAAGTCCATAGGTCTACTATAAGTCCATAAGTCCAGTATAAGTCCATAGGTCTACTATAAGTCCATACGTCTAGCATAAGTCCATAGGTCTACTATAAGTCCATAAGTCCAATATGAGTCCATAGGTCTACTATAAGTCCATACGTCTAGCATAAGTCCATAGGTCTACTATAAGTCCATAAGTCCAGTATAAGTCCATAAGTCCAATATGAGTCCATAGGTCTACTATAAGTCCATACGTCTAGCATAAGTCCATAGGTCTACTATAAGTCCATACGTCTAGCATAAGTCCATAGGTCTACTATAAGTCCATACGTCCAGTATAAGTCCATAGGTCTACTATAAGTCCATAAGTCCAATATGAGTCCATAGGTCTACTATAAGTCCATACGTCTAGCATAAGTCCATAGGTCTACTATAAGTCCATAAGTCCAGTATAAGTCCATAGGTCTACTATAAGTCCATAAGTCCAATATGAGTCCATAGGTCTACTATAAGTCCATACGTCTAGCATAAGTCCATAGGTCTACTATAAGTCCATAAGTCCAATATGAGTCCATAGGTCTACTATAAGTCCATACGTCTAGCATAAGTCCATAGGTCTACTATAAGTCCATAAGTCCAGTATGAGTCCATAGGTCTACTATAAGTCCATACGTCTAGCATAAGTCCATAGGTCTACTATAAGTCCATAAGTCCAATATGAGTCCATAGGTCTACTATAAGTCCATACGTCTAGCATAAGTCCATAGGTCTACTATAAGTCCATAAGTCCAATATGAGTCCATAGGTCTACTATAAGTCCATTTAAGTCCAATATGAGTCCAAAGGTCTACTATAAGTCCATAAGTCCAATATGAGTCCATAGGTCTACTATAAGTCCATAAGTCCAATATGAGTCCATAGGTCTACTATAAGTCCATAAGTCCAATATGAGTCCATAGGTCTACTATAAGTCCATAAGTCCAATATGAGTCCATAGGTCTACTATAAGTCCATAAGTCCAATATGAGTCCAAAGGTCTACTATAAGTCCATAAGTCCAATATGAGTCCATAGGTCTACTATAAGTCCATAAGTCCAATATGAGTCCAAAGGTCTACTATAAGTCCATAAGTCCAATATGAGTCCATAGGTCTACTATAAGTCCATAAGTCCAATATGAGTCCAAAGGTCTACTATAAGTCCATAAGTCCAATATGAGTCCATAGGTCTACTATAAGTCCATAAGTCCAATATGAGTCCATAGGTCTACTATAAGTCCATTTAAGTCCAATATGAGTCCAAAGGTCTACTATAAGTCCATAAGTCCAATATGAGTCCATAGGTCTACTATAAGTCCATAAGTCCAATATGAGTCCATAGGTCTACTATAAGTCCATAAGTCCAATATGAGTCCAAAGGTCTACTATAAGTCCATACGTCTAGCATAAGTCCATAGGTCTACTATAAGTCCATACGTCTAGCATAAGTCCATAGGTCTACTATAAGTCCATAAGTCCAATATGAGTCCATAGGTCTACTATAAGTCCATACGTCTAGCATAAGTCCATAGGTCTACTATAAGTCCATAAGTCCAATATGAGTCCATAGGTCTACTATAAGTCCATTTAAGTCCAATATGAGTCCATAGGTCTACTATAATTCCATAAGTCTAGCATAAGTCCAGTATGAGTCCATAAGTCCAGTAAAAGTCCATAAGTCCAGTATGAGTCCATAAGTCCAGTAAAAGTCCATAAGTCCAGTATGAGTCCATAAGTCCAGTAAAAGTCCATAAGTCCAGTAAAAGTCCATAAGTCCAGTATGAGTCCATAAGTCCAGTAAAAGTCCATAAGTCCAGTATGAGTCCATAAGTCCAGTAAAAGTCCATAAGTCCAGTATGAGTCCATAGGTCTACTATAAGTCCAGTATGAGTCCATAGGTCTACTACAGGGTATATGCAGGAATCCTGAGGTCAAATGTAATCCCTTTTAAGACCTTTTTTAAGACCCTTTCCATACATTTTAAGACCTCATCGCAACTTTGAGTTCTAACCGGTTACATTGGTGACACACTTTACCTCACATTTACTATATTGATTGTAAGATAGCAAAACTAAACAGAGTGCAGACAGACTACTGAAGCCTCCTTTCCACATGAACTTCAACCTCTCTGTGAAGGTCAGCTTTAATGCAGTATGCTGCTTTGTTGCTTCTGTACTCTGTGCTCTTTCATTCCAGTCAAACTCCTCAGAAACCATTAGAAACCAGTATTTGACCAATAAACAAAACAATTGACAAAACTTTGAACTATGAAATATATTAAACTTTGGTGAGCTTCAGCGGGGTAATGCCATTTAGGAGCTCCCTCACAAATACCCAGGGGTTACATTGGGCTGGGGCTGTCCGGGGCTAAGCCCTGGCACATAGGACGATGCTCTGACGTCATCACCCTCACACATTTGTCATATGTTTACAAAAAGGATATATATGTTAAGACTTTTCTCGTTCTTAATATAGACTATATTTAGGGTTGATATGTGTTGACTTTACTTTAAAATAGCAGATCTCTGTGACCGGATATAGTTTGGCTTAGACCCCGGCCCCACGAGGACGCATACGGTAAAACGCATACGCAAACGCAAAAAAGTCTTCCGTTCACACGCATTCGATTCATTCACGTGTCCGTTCACACTAGACCGCTGGAAATGCTGGAAACGCTGTAGTACATATGTCAGGCCTGTAAGTGGCGCTGCTGCCGCCACAAAATACACCAAAAGCAGCGAAGAAGACCCCGGAGCATGGTTGCCATGGTTGCCCTTCTGTTTATTCTCCGCGGTGGTCGACGTGTTCCCCTGCTGTATATCTCTCAGGTAGTCCACCAGCAGATGAAAAACACCCACCTCTCCGCCTCTTCCAAGGAACGAGGGAACCGTGCGGCAGTTTCCGTTAAAAAAAATGTTCCGCCGGTCAACATGTCCGTTAAAGTTTAAATCTTCCGTACAAAATTAGAAAAGTGCCGGTCAGAGGTCTTCTCTGTTATTTATTGAGCTTTAAAACAAATTGATAACGACTCTGTTCTCTGTATAATAATATAATAATATTTAATAAACGGTGCCTGCCTCTCTTTTCCTCCCCCTTTTCTGACAGCCCAGCAGCAGCAGGAGACGTGGGGAGAGGGAGGCGGGCTATTTCATCGTTATCAGAAAATGATCATATAGGGCTTACACACGGAGCCGTTGGACCCCCAGAGCGTTGCGTATGCCGGTCTACCCACCTTGGGACCCCCCCCCCACAGAGCGGAGCAAAGCAACGAAACTTAAAATAAGAAGCAGCATTTTACGGCGCGCTATGGGGGCCGCCTTGAGGGGGTTTCCCGACATGTCGTTTCAGTAAATTAAAGGGTGTTTCATGTTGTCGTTGCTGTCGTTACTTAATACCTTGGAAAATGCCGTTTAATACTTTTTAATACTTTTTAAAAGCCTTAATTTTCGCTAAATTGATTTATCAACTTTTAATACTTTTTAAGACCCCGCGGACACCCTGTACTATAAGTCCAGTAAAGTCTAGTCGTCCAGTAAAAGTCCATAAGTCCAGTATGAGTCCATAAGTCCAGTATAAGTCCATAAGTCCAGTATGAGTCCATACTGTAGGGTTAGTATAAGTCCAGTAAAGTCTAGTCGTCTAGTAAAAGTCCATAAGTCCAGTATGAGTCCATAAGTCCAGTATGAGTCCATTAGTCCAGTATGAGTCCATAAGTCCAGTATAAGTCCATAAGTCCAGTATGAGTCCATAAGTCCAGTATAAGTCCATAAGTCCAGTATGAGTCCATAAGTCCAGTATAAGTCCATAAGTCCAGTATGAGTCCATAAGTCCAGTATAAGTCCATTAGTCCAGTATGAGTCCATAAGTCCAGTATAAGTCCATTAGTCCAGTATGAGTCCATAAGTCCAGTATGAGTCCATAAGTCCAGTATAAGTCCATAAGTCCAGTATGAGTCCATAAGTCCAGTATAAGTCCATAAGTCCAGTATGAGTCCATAAGTCCAGTATAAGTCCATAAGTCCAGTATGAGTCCATAAGTCCAGTATAAGTCCATAAGTCCAGTATGAGTCCATAAGTCCAGTATAAGTCCATAAGTCCAGTAAAGTCTAGTCGTCCAGTAAAAGTCCATAAGTCCAGTATGAGTCCATAAGTCCAGTATAAGTCCATAAGTCCAGTATAAGTCCATAAGTCCAGTATGAGTCCATAAGTCCAGTATGAGTCCATAAGTCCAGTATAAGTCCAGTAAAGTCTAGTCGTCCAGTAAAAGTCCATAAGTCCAGTATGAGTCCATAAGTCCAGTATAAGTCCATAAGTCCAGTATAAGTCCATAAGTCCAGTATAAGTCCAGTAAAGTCTAGTCGTCCAGTAAAAGTCCATAAGTCCAGTATGAGTCCATAAGTCCAGTATAAGTCCATAAGTCCAGTATAAGTCCATAAGTCCAGTATAAGTCCATAAGTCCAGTATGAGTCCATAAGTCCAGTATAAGTCCATAAGTCCAGTAAAGTCTAGTCGTCCAGTAAAAGTCCATAAGTCCAGTATGAGTCCATAAGTCCAGTATGAGTCCATAAGTCCAGTATAAGTCCATAAGTCCAGTATGAGTCCATAAGTCCAGTATAAGTCCAGTAAAGTCTAGTCGTCCAGTATAAGTCCAGTAAAGTCTAGTCGTCCAGTATAAGTCCATATGTCCAGTATGAGTCCATAAGTCCAGTATAAGTCCATATGTCCAGTATGAGTCCATAAGTCCAGTATAAGTCCATAAGTCCAGTATGAGTCCATAAGTCCAGTATAAGTCCATAAGTTTAGTATGAGTCCATAAGTCCAGTAAAGTCTAGTCGTCCAGTAAAAGTCCATATGTCCAGTATGAGTCCATAAGTCCAGTATAAGTCCATATGTCCAGTATGAGTCCATAAGTCCAGTATAAGTCCATAAGTCCAGTATGAGTCCATAAGTCCAGTATAAGTCCATAAGTCCAGTATGAGTCCATACTGTAGGTCTAGTATAAGTCCAGTAAAGTCTAGTCGTCCAGTATGAGTCCATAAGTCTAGTATAAGTCCAGTAAAGTCTAGTCGTCCAGTATAAGTCCAGTAAAGTCTAGTCGTCCAGTATAAGTCCAGTAAAGTCTAGTCGTCCAGTAAAAGTCCATAAGTCCAGTATGAGTCCATAAGTCCAGTATGAGTCCATAAGTCCAGTATAAGTCCAGTATGAGTCCATAAGTCCAGTATAAGTCCATAAGTCCAGTATGAGTCCATAAGTCCAGTATGAGTCCATAAGTCTACTATAAGTCCACAAGTCCAGTATGAGTCCATAAGTCCAGTATGAGTCCATAAGTCTACTATAAGTCCACAAGTCCAGTAAAAGTCCATAAGTCCAGTATGAGTCCATAAGTCCAGTATGAGTCCATAAGTCCAGTATAAGTCCATAAGTCCAGTATGAGTCCATAAGTCCAGTATGAGTCCATAAGTCCAGTATAAGTCCATAAGTCCAGTATAAGTCCATAAGTCCAGTATGAGTCCATAAGTCCAGTATAAGTCCATAAGTCCAGTATGAGTCCAGTATGAGTCCATAAGTCCAGTATAAGTCCATAGGTCCAGTATGAGTCCATAAGTCTACTATAAGTCCACAAGTCCAGTATGAGTCCATAAGTCCAGTATGAGTCCATAAGTCCAGTATGAGTCCATAAGTCTACTATAAGTCCACAAGTCCAGTATGAGTCCATAAGTCCAGTATAAGTCCATAAGTCCAGTATGAGTCCAGTATGAGTCCATAAGTCCAGTATAAGTCCATAAGTCCAGTATGAGTCCAGTATGAGTCCATAAGTCCAGTATAAGTCCATAAGTCCAGTATAAGTCCATAAGTCCAGTATAAGTCCATAAGTCCAGTATGAGTCCATAAGTCCAGTATAAGTCCATAAGTCCAGTATGAGTCCATAAGTCCAGTATAAGTCCATAAGTCCAGTATGAGTCCATAAGTCCAGTATAAGTCCATAAGTCCAGTATAAGTCCATAAGTCCAGTATAAGTCCATAAGTCCAGTATGAGTCCATAAGTCCAGTATAAGTCCATAAGTCCAGTATGAGTCCATAAGTCCAGTATAAGTCCAGTAAAGTCTAGTCGTCCAGTATGAGTCCATACTGTAGGTCTAGTATAAGTCCAGTAAAGTCTAGTCGTCCAGTATAAGTCCATAAGTCCAGTAAAGTCTAGTCGTCCAGTAAAAGTCCATAAGTCCAGTATAAGTCCATAAGTCCAGTATGAGTCCATAAGTCCAGTATAAGTCCATAAGTCTAGTATGAGTCCATAAGTCCAGTATAAGTCCATAAGTCCAGTATGAGTCCATAAGTCCAGTATAAGTCCATAAGTCCAGTATGAGTCCATAAGTCCAGTATAAGTCCATAAGTCTAGTATGAGTCCATAAGTCCAGTATAAGTCCATAAGTCTAGTATGAGTCCATAAGTCCAGTATGAGTCCATAAGTCCAGTATAAGTCCATAAGTCCAGTATGAGTCCATAAGTCCAGTATGAGTCCATAAGTCCAGTATAAGTCCAGTAAAGTCTAGTCGTCCAGTATGAGTCCATACTGTAGGTTTAGTATAAGTCCAGTAAAGTCTAGTCGTCCATTAAAAGTCCACTTTCAAAGCCATTCATAACCTCGCCCCCCCATACCTGTCTGACCTTGTCCATGTCAACATTCCCACCCGGTCTCTTAGGTCTGCCTCCTCCATCACTCTCAAAGTTTTCCCAGCCCGTCTCTCCACCATGGGGTCAAGAGCCTTCAGCCGCTCTGCCCCTCACCTCTGGAACTCCCTCCCCCCTGATATTAGAAACATGGACACTATCACCACTTTCCAAACTCACCTCAAAACCCACCTGTTCAGGCAAGCGTATGGCTGACCTGTGCTGCAAGCTGTATGTTTTTAGTAGTTATGTTTTTAAACTGTGTTTTGCTTTTAACTATGTTTGTAAAAATTGTTTTTAACCTTGTTGTACGGCGACCTTGAGTGCCTTGAAAGGCGCCTTATAAAATAAATGCATTATTATTATTATTATAAGTCCAGTATGACTCCATACTGTAGGTCTAGTATAAGTCCAGTAAAGTCTAGTTGTCCATTAAAAGTCCATAAGTCCAGTATGAGTCCATACTGTAGGTCCAGTAAAGTCTAGTTGTCCATTAAAAGTCCATAAGTCCAGTATGAGTCCATACTGTAGGTCTAGTATAAGTCCAGTAAAGTCTAGTCGTCCAGTATAAGTCCATAAGTCCAGTATGAGTCCATACTGTAGTTCTAGTATAAGTCCAGTAAAGTCTAGTTGTCCATTAAAAGTCCATAAGTCCAGTATGAGTCCATACTGTAGGTCCAGTAAAGTCTAGTTGTCCATTAAAAGTCCATAAGTCCAGTATGAGTCCATACTGTAGGTCTAGTATAAGTCCAGTAAAGTCTAGTCGTCCAGTATGAGTCCATAGGTCTAGTATAAGTCCAGTATGAGTCCATAAGTCTAGTATAAGTCCAGTAAAGTCTAGTCGTCCAGTATAAGTCCAGTAAAGTCTAGTCGTCCAGTATAAGTCCAGTAAAGTCTAGTTGTCCAGTATAAGTCCATAGGTCCAGTATGAGTCCATAGGTCTAGTATAAGTCCAGTAAAGTCTAGTCGTCCAGTATGAGTCTTCCTGTTTCAATCAGAAATACATCTTCAGCCTCAAAGATCTAAAGTCTCGGGAGGAAGAAGGACCCTTGATGGTCCCACAGATTTACATTCTGCATTTGACCCATCGTGTTAGGAGCAGTGTAGGGAACGGGGCCTTGCTCAGGGACACCTCGGCACAATCTACTTAAGATATAAAAAATAAATTAAATAATAATAAAATAAAGGTTCCCGGACAGGAATAATATAAATATAACATTGTGTCTCACCTGTGTGACTCCTCCTCCTCCTCCTGGCTCCGCCTCCTCCTGCTGAACACCTGCAGACATTAAGATATCACTTTAATTAATATAACTCCATGAGTACGACCCGAGCCCTCGTCGACTCCTCCTGAACCCATCGAGACACACTTCCATTTGGTTTTGCTTCTGAGAAAATATAAAGTCAAGATCAATGATTTAATATTCTTTTTTGACTGGTTTTTTATCAACGAATGCTTTATTTGTTATATAATGTGTGCGTCTACTCTTTCCTCCCGAAGCTGCTGGACGGATCAAGGCTTTCTGATCTTTGATGGTCTTTACTTATTATCTTTTATTATGTGTTACATCGTATGAGCTGCAATGTTCACACCATCCACTATGTGTGTATATGTAACTGTTTGTTGTGAGGGCACCATCGCTCATTCAAAACAGATTCTACTTTTTATCTGAGGGCAAAGATCTGCAAAGAATAATAAAATAATAGAATAATAGAATAATAAATAGAAACCTTTAGACTGAAAGTCTGCGAGGACGCTCTCCTTCTGACTTCCTGTCTCCTCATCAGACTTCAGGCTCTGCAGAGAACACAGGGAGGCCAATGAGTGTGTGTGTGTGTGTGTGTGTGTGTGTGTGTGTGTGTGTGTGTGTGTGTGTGTGTGTGTGTGTGTGTGTGTGTGTGTGTGTGTGTGTGTGTGTGTGTGTGTGTGTGTGTGGGCCCCGGTTGTCAGGCTAAAGAGCTTAGCATGTAAAACCTCTGAAACTGAAGCTGTGACTTTAATTCTTCACATTCAGTTGAAAGCAAAGGCATTTAAATCGACTGTTCATCGTTTATATATAAACTGCTGCAAACACCACGACACTTGCTGTTGAGGGTTTCAGTTTCCAAACACTGATTCAAACACTGATCTAAACACTGATCTAAACACTGATCCAAACACTGATCCCAACACTGATTCAAACACTGATTCAAACACTGATCCAAACACTGATTCAAACACTGATCTAAACACTGATTCAAACACTGATCCAAACACTGATTCAAACACTGATTCAAACACTGATTCAAACACTGATCTAAATACTGATCCAAACACTGATCCAAACACTGATTCAAACACTGATTCAAACACTGATCTAAACACTGATCCAAACACTGATCCAAACACTGATTCAAACACTGATTCAAACACTGATCCAAACACTGATCCAAACACTGATCCAAACACTGATCCAAACACTGATTCAAACACTGATCCAAACACTGATCCAAACACTGATTCAAACACTGATTCAAACACTGATCCAAACACTGATCCAAACACTGATTCAAACACTGATCCAAACACTGATCCAAACACTGATTCAAACACTGATCCAAACACTGATTCAAACACTGATCCAAACACTGATCCAAACACTGATTCAAACACTGATTCAAACACTGATTCAAACACTGATCCAAACACTGATCCAAACACTGATCCAAACACTGATTCAAACACTGATTCAAACACTGATCCAAACACTGATTCAAACACTGATCCAAACACTGATCCAAACACTGATTCAAACACTGATTCAAACACTGATCCAAACACTGATTCAAACACTGATTCAAACACTGATCCAAACACTGATCTAAACACTGATTCAAACACTGATCCAAACACTGATCTAAACACTGATTCAAACACTGATTCAAACACTGATCCAAACACTGATTCAAACACTGATCCAAACACTGATCCAAACACTGATCTAAACACTGATCCAAACACTGATTCAAACACTGATCTAAAAACTGATCCAAACACTGATTCAAACACTGATCCAAACACTGATTCAAACACTGATCCAAACACTGATTCAAACACTGATTCAAACACTGATCTAAACACTGATTCAAACACTGATTCAAACACTGATCCAAACACTGATTCGAACACTGATCTAAACACTGATTCAAACACTGATCCAAACACTGATTCAAACACTGATCCAAACACTGATCCAAACACTGATCCAAACACTGATCTAAACACTGATTCAAACACTGATTCAAACACTGATCCAAACACTGATTCAAACACTGATTCAAACACTGATTCAAACACTGATCCAAACACTGATCTAAACACTGATTCAAACACTGATCCAAACACTGATCTAAACACTGATTCAAACACTGATTCAAACACTGATCCAAACACTGATTCAAACACTGATCCAAACACTGATCCAAACACTGATCTAAACACTGATCCAAACACTGATCCAAACACTGATTCGAACACTGATCTAAACACTGATTCAAACACTGATCCAAACACTGATTCAAACACTGATCCAAACACTGATTCAAACACTGATTCAAACACTGATCTAAACACTGATTCAAACACTGATTCAAACACTGATCCAAACACTGATTCGAACACTGATCTAAACACTGATTCAAACACTGATCTAAACACTGATTCAAACACTGATCCAAACACTGATTCAAACACTGATTCAAACACTGATTCAAACACTGATCTAAACACTGATCCAAACACTGATCCAAACACTGATCTAAACACTGATCTAAACACTGATTCAAACACTGATTCAAACACTGATCTAAACACTGATTCAAACACTGATTCAAACACTGATCCGAACACTGATTCGAACACTGATCTAAACACTGATTCAAACACTGATCCAAACACTGATCCAAACACTGATCCAAACACTGATCTAAACACTGATCTAAACACTGATCCAAACACTGATCCAAACACTGATTCAAACACTGATCTAAACACTGATCCAAACACTGATCCAAACACTGATCTAAACACTGATCTAAACACTGATTCAAACACTGATTCGAACACTGATCTGAACACTGATCTAAACACTGATCCAAACACTGATTCAAACACTGATCCAAACACTGATTCAAACACTGATCTAAACACTGATCTAAACACTGATTCAAACACTGATCCAAACACTGATTCGAACACTGATCTAAACACTGATTCAAACACTGATCCAAACACTGATTCAAACACTGATCCAAACACTGATTCAAACACTGATTCAAACACTGATCTAAACACTGATTCAAACACTGATCCAAACACTGATCTAAACACTGATTCAAACACTGATTCGAACACTGATCTAAACACTGATTCAAACACTGATTCAAACACTGATTCAAACACTGATCTAAACACTGATTCAAACACTGATTCAAACACTGATCTAAACACTGATCCAAACACTGATCCAAACACTGATCCAAACACTGATCCAAACACTGATTCAAACACTGATCCAAACACTGATCCAAACACTGATCTAAACACTGATTCAAACACTGATCCAAACACTGATCTAAACACTGATTCAAACACTGATTCGAACACTGATTCAAACACTGATCCGAACACTGATCTAAACACTGATTCGAACACTGATTCAAACACTGATCCAAACACTGATCTAAACACTGATTCAAACACTGATTCGAACACTGATCTAAACACTGATTCAAACACTGATTCAAACACTGATTCAAACACTGATCTAAACACTGATTCAAACACTGATTCAAACACTGATCTAAACACTGATCCAAACACTGATCCAAACACTGATTCAAACACTGATTCAAACACTGATCTAAACACTGATTCAAACACTGATCTAAACACTGATCCAAACACTGATCTAAACACTGATCCAAACACTGATCTAAACACTGATTCAAACACTGATCTAAACACTGATCCAAACACTGATCCAAACACTGATCTAAACACTGATCCAAACACTGATCTAAACACTGATCCAAACACTGATCTAAACACTGATTCAAACACTGATTCAAACACTGATCCAAACACTGATTCAAACACTGATTCAAACACTGATCCAAACACTGATTCAAACACTGATTCAAACACTGATCCAAACACTGATCTAAACACTGATCTAAACACTGATTCGAACACTGATCTAAACACTGATTCAAACACTGATTCAAACACTGATTCAAACACTGATTCAAACACTGATCCAAACACTGATTCGAACACTGATCTAAACACTGATTCAAACACTGATTCAAACACTGATCCAAACACTGATCTAAACACTGATCCAAACACTGATTCAAACACTGATCCAAACACTGATCTAAACACTGATTCAAACACTGATTCGAACACTGATCCAAACACTGATTCGAACACTGATCTAAACACTGATTCAAACACTGATCTAAACACTGATTCAAACACTGATCTAAACACTGATCCAAACACTGATTCAAACACTGATTCAAACACTGATCTAAACACTGATTCAAACACTGATTCGAACACTGATCCAAACACTGATTCGAACACTGATCTAAACACTGATTCAAACACTGATCCAAACACTGATCCAAACACTGATCTAAACACTGATCTAAACACTGATTCAAACACTGATCTAAACACTGATTCAAACACTGATTCAAACACTGATCTAAACACTGATCCAAACACTGATTCAAACACTGATTCAAACACTGATCCAAACACTGATTCGAACACTGATCTAAACACTGATTCAAACACTGATCTAAACACTGATTCAAACACTGATTCGAACACTGATCTAAACACTGATTCAAACACTGATCTAAACACTGATTCAAACACTGATTCGAACACTGATCTAAACACTGATCCAAACACTGATCTAAACACTGATTCAAACACTGATTCGAACACTGATCTAAACACTGATTCAAACACTGATTCAAACACTGATTCAAACACTGATTCAAACACTGATCTAAACACTGATCCAAACACTGATTCAAACACTGATTCAAACACTGATCTAAACACTGATTCAAACACTGATTCAAACACTGATCCAAACACTGATTCAAACACTGATTCAAACACTGATTCAAACACTGATCTAAACACTGATCCAAACACTGATCCAAACACTGATTCAAACACTGATCTAAACACTGATTCAAACACTGATCTAAACACTGATCCAAACACTGATCTAAACACTGATTCAAACACTGATCCAAACACTGATTCAAACACTGATCCAAACACTGATCTAAACACTGATCCAAACACTGATTCAAACACTGATTCAAACACTGATCTAAACACTGATTCAAACACTGATCTAAACACTGATCCAAACACTGATCTAAACACTGATCCAAACACTGATTCAAACACTGATTCAAACACTGATTCAAACACTGATCTAAACACTGATTCAAACACTGATTCAAACACTGATTCAAACACTGATTCGAACACTGATTCAAACACTGATCCAAACACTGATCTAAACACTGATTCAAACACTGATTCGAACACTGATTCAAACACTGATCCGAACACTGATCTAAACACTGATTCGAACACTGATTCAAACACTGATCCAAACACTGATCTAAACACTGATTCAAACACTGATTCGAACACTGATCTAAACACTGATTCGAACACTGATCTAAACACTGATTCAAACACTGATTCAAACACTGATTCAAACACTGATTCAAACACTGATCCAAACACTGATTCGAACACTGATCTAAACACTGATTCAAACACTGATCCAAACACTGATTCAAACACTGATCCAAACACTGATCTAAACACTGATTCAAACACTGATTCGAACACTGATCCAAACACTGATTCGAACACTGATCTAAACACTGATTCAAACACTGATCTAAACACTGATTCAAACACTGATCTAAACACTGATCCAAACACTGATTCAAACACTGATTCAAACACTGATCTAAACACTGATTCAAACACTGATTCGAACACTGATCCAAACACTGATTCGAACACTGATCTAAACACTGATTCAAACACTGATCCAAACACTGATCCAAACACTGATCTAAACACTGATCTAAACACTGATTCAAACACTGATTCAAACACTGATCTAAACACTGATTCAAACACTGATTCAAACACTGATCTAAACACTGATCCAAACACTGATTCGAACACTGATCTAAACACTGATTCAAACACTGATCTAAACACTGATTCAAACACTGATTCGAACACTGATCTAAACACTGATTCAAACACTGATCTAAACACTGATTCAAACACTGATTCGAACACTGATCTAAACACTGATCCAAACACTGATCTAAACACTGATTCAAACACTGATTCGAACACTGATCTAAACACTGATTCAAACACTGATTCAAACACTGATTCAAACACTGATCTAAACACTGATCCAAACACTGATTCAAACACTGATTCAAACACTGATCTAAACACTGATTCAAACACTGATCTAAACACTGATTCAAACACTGATCCAAACACTGATTCAAACACTGATTCAAACACTGATTCAAACACTGATTCAAACACTGATCTAAACACTGATCCAAACACTGATCCAAACACTGATTCAAACACTGATCTAAACACTGATTCAAACACTGATCTAAACACTGATCCAAACACTGATCTAAACACTGATTCAAACACTGATCCAAACACTGATTCAAACACTGATCTAAACACTGATTCAAACACTGATCTAAACACTGATCCAAACACTGATCTAAACACTGATCCAAACACTGATTCAAACACTGATCTAAACACTGATCCAAACACTGATTCGAACACTGATCTAAACACTGATTCAAACACTGATTCAAACACTGATCCAAACACTGATTCGAACACTGATCTAAACACTGATTCAAACACTGATTCAAACACTGATCCAAACACTGATTCGAACACTGATCTAAACACTGATTCAAACACTGATTCAAACACTGATCCAAACACTGATTCAAACACTGATTCAAACACTGATTCAAACACTGATCCAAACACTGATTCAAACACTGATCCAAACACTGATTCAAACACTGATTCAAACACTGATTCGAACACTGATCTAAACACTGATTCAAACACTGATCTAAACACTGATTCAAACACTGATTCAAACACTGATCCAAACACTGATTCAAACACTGATTCAAACACTGATTCAAACACTGATCTAAACACTGATCCAAACACTGATCTAAACACTGATCTAAACACTGATTCGAACACTGATCTAAACACTGATTCAAACACTGATCTAAACACTGATTCAAACACTGATCCAAACACTGATCTAAACACTGATCTAAACACTGATCTAAACACTGATCTAAACACTGATTCGAACACTGATCCAAACACTGATCTAAACACTGATCTAAACACTGATCTAAACACTGATTCAAACACTGATCCAAACACTGATCCAAACACTGATCTAAACACTGATTCAAACACTGATTCAAACACTGATCCAAACACTGATTCAAACACTGATCTAAACACTGATCCAAACACTGATTCGAACACTGATCTAAACACTGATTCAAACACTGATTCAAACACTGATCCAAACACTGATTCGAACACTGATCTAAACACTGATTCGAACACTGATCTAAACACTGATTCAAACACTGATTCAAACACTGATTCAAACACTGATTCAAACACTGATCCAAACACTGATTCGAACACTGATCTAAACACTGATTCAAACACTGATCCAAACACTGATTCAAACACTGATCCAAACACTGATCTAAACACTGATTCAAACACTGATTCGAACACTGATCCAAACACTGATTCGAACACTGATCTAAACACTGATTCAAACACTGATCTAAACACTGATTCAAACACTGATCTAAACACTGATCCAAACACTGATTCAAACACTGATTCAAACACTGATCTAAACACTGATTCAAACACTGATTCGAACACTGATCCAAACACTGATTCGAACACTGATCTAAACACTGATTCAAACACTGATCCAAACACTGATCCAAACACTGATCTAAACACTGATCTAAACACTGATTCAAACACTGATTCAAACACTGATCTAAACACTGATTCAAACACTGATTCAAACACTGATCTAAACACTGATCCAAACACTGATTCAAACACTGATTCAAACACTGATCCAAACACTGATTCGAACACTGATCTAAACACTGATTCAAACACTGATCTAAACACTGATTCAAACACTGATTCGAACACTGATCTAAACACTGATTCAAACACTGATCTAAACACTGATTCAAACACTGATTCGAACACTGATCTAAACACTGATCCAAACACTGATCTAAACACTGATTCAAACACTGATTCGAACACTGATCTAAACACTGATTCAAACACTGATTCAAACACTGATCTAAACACTGATCCAAACACTGATTCAAACACTGATTCAAACACTGATCTAAACACTGATTCAAACACTGATCTAAACACTGATTCAAACACTGATTCAAACACTGATCCAAACACTGATTCAAACACTGATTCAAACACTGATCCAAACACTGATCCAAACACTGATTCAAACACTGATCTAAACACTGATTCAAACACTGATCTAAACACTGATCCAAACACTGATCTAAACACTGATTCAAACACTGATCCAAACACTGATTCAAACACTGATCTAAACACTGATTCAAACACTGATCTAAACACTGATTCAAACACTGATTCAAACACTGATTCAAACACTGATCTAAACACTGATTCAAACACTGATTCAAACACTGATTCAAACACTGATTCGAACACTGATTCAAACACTGATCCAAACACTGATCTAAACACTGATTCAAACACTGATTCGAACACTGATTCAAACACTGATCCGAACACTGATCTAAACACTGATTCGAACACTGATTCAAACACTGATCCAAACACTGATCTAAACACTGATTCAAACACTGATTCGAACACTGATCTAAACACTGATCCAAACACTGATCTAAACACTGATTCAAACACTGATCTAAACACTGATCCAAACACTGATTCAAACACTGATTCAAACACTGATCTAAACACTGATTCAAACACTGATTCGAACACTGATCCAAACACTGATTCGAACACTGATCTAAACACTGATTCAAACACTGATCCAAACACTGATCCAAACACTGATCTAAACACTGATCTAAACACTGATTCAAACACTGATTCAAACACTGATCTAAACACTGATTCAAACACTGATTCAAACACTGATCTAAACACTGATCCAAACACTGATTCAAACACTGATTCAAACACTGATCCAAACACTGATTCGAACACTGATCTAAACACTGATTCAAACACTGATCTAAACACTGATTCAAACACTGATTCGAACACTGATCTAAACACTGATTCAAACACTGATCTAAACACTGATTCAAACACTGATTCGAACACTGATCTAAACACTGATCAAACACTGATCTAAACACTGATTCAAACACTGATTCGAACACTGATCTAAACACTGATTCAAACACTGATTCAAACACTGATTCAAACACTGATCTAAACACTGATCCAAACACTGATTCAAACACTGATTCAAACACTGATCTAAACACTGATTCAAACACTGATCTAAACACTGATTCAAACACTGATTCAAACACTGATCAAACACTGATTCAAACACTGATTCAAACACTGATTCAAACACTGATCCAAACACTGATCCAAACACTGATTCAAACACTGATCTAACACTGATTCAAACACTGATCTAAACACTGATCCAAACACTGATCTAAACACTGATTCAAACACTGATCCAAACACTGATTCAAACACTGATCTAAACACTGATTCAAACACTGATCTAAACACTGATTCAAACACTGATTCAAACACTGATTCAAACACTGATCTAAACACTGATTCAAACACTGATTCAAACACTGATTCAAACACTGATTCGAACACTGATTCAAACACTGATCCAAACACTGATCTAAACACTGATTCAAACACTGATTCGAACACTGATTCGAACACTGATCCGAACACTGATCTAAACACTGATTCGAACACTGATTCAAACACTGATCCAAACACTGATCTAAACACTGATTCAAACACTGATTCGAACACTGATCTAAACACTGATTCGAACACTGATCTAAACACTGATTCAAACACTGATTCAAACACTGATTCAAACACTGATTCAAACACTGATCCAAACACTGATTCGAACACTGATCTAAACACTGATTCAAACACTGATCCAAACACTGATTCAAACACTGATCCAAACACTGATCTAAACACTGATTCAAACACTGATTCGAACACTGATCCAAACACTGATTCGAACACTGATCTAAACACTGATTCAAACACTGATCTAAACACTGATTCAAACACTGATCTAAACACTGATCCAAACACTGATTCAAACACTGATTCAAACACTGATCTAAACACTGATTCAAACACTGATTCGAACACTGATCCAAACACTGATTCGAACACTGATCTAAACACTGATTCAAACACTGATCCAAACACTGATCCAAACACTGATCCAAACACTGATCTAAACACTGATCTAAACACTGATTCAAACACTGATCTAAACACTGATTCAAACACTGATTCAAACACTGATCTAAACACTGATCCAAACACTGATTCGAACACTGATCTAAACACTGATTCAAACACTGATCTAAACACTGATTCAAACACTGATTCGAACACTGATCGAAACTAACCTGATTCAAACACTGATCTAAACACTGATTCAAACACTGATTCGAACACTGATCTAAACACTGATCCAAACACTGATCTAAACACTGATTCAAACACTGATTCGAACACTGATCTAACACTGATTCAAACACTGATTCAAACACTGATTCAAACACTGATCTAAACACTGATCCAAACACTGATTCAAACACTGATTCAAACACTGATCTAAAACACTGATTCAAACACTGATCTAAACACTGATTCAAACACTGATCCAAACACTGATTCAAACACTGATTCAAACACTGATTCAAACACTGATCTAAACACTGATCCAAACACTGATCCAAACACTGATTCAAACACTGATCTAAACACTGATTCAAACACTGATCCAAACACTGATCTAAACACTGATTCAAACACTGATCCAAACACTGATTCAAACACTGATCTAAACACTGATTCAAACACTGATCTAAACACTGATCCAAACACTGATCTAAACACTGATCTAAACACTGATCCAAACACTGATTCAAACACTGATCTAAACACTGATCCAAACACTGATTCGAACACTGATCTAAACACTGATTCAAACACTGATTCAAACACTGATCCAAACACTGATTCGAACACTGATCTAAACACTGATTCAAACACTGATTCAAACACTGATCCAAACACTGATTCGAACACTGATCTAAACACTGATTCAAACACTGATTCAAACACTGATTCAAACACTGATCCAAACACTGATCCAAACACTGATTCAAACACTGATTCAAACACTGATTCGAACACTGATCTAAACACTGATTCAAACACTGATCTAAACACTGATTCAAACACTGATCTAAACACTGATCCAAACACTGATTCAAACACTGATTCAAACACTGATTCAAACACTGATTCGAACACTGATCTAAACACTGATTCAAACACTGATCTAAACACTGATCCAAACACTGATCTAAACACTGATTCAAACACTGATCTAAACACTGATCCAAACACTGATTCAAACACTGATTCAAACACTGATTCAAACACTGATCTAAACACTGATCCAAACACTGATCTAAACACTGATCTAAACACTGATTCAAACACTGATTCAAACACTGATCTAAACACTGATTCAAACACTGATTCAAACACTGATCCAAACACTGATTCGAACACTGATCTAAACACTGATTCAAACACTGATCCAAACACTGATCCAAACACTGATCCAAACACTGATCTAAACACTGATCCAAACACTGATCTAAACACTGATTCAAACACTGATTCAAACACTGATTCGAACACTGATCTAAACACTGATTCAAACACTGATCCAAACACTGATTCAAACACTGATCCAAACACTGATCTAAACACTGATCTAAACACTGATTCAAACACTGATTCAAACACTGATTCGAACACTGATCTGAACACTGATCTAAACACTGATCCAAACACTGATTCAAACACTGATCCAAACACTGATCTAAACACTGATCTAAACACTGATTCAAACACTGATCCAAACACTGATTCGAACACTGATCTAAACACTGATTCAAACACTGATCCAAACACTGATTCAAACACTGATCCAAACACTGATTCAAACACTGATTCAAACACTGATCTAAACACTGATTCAAACACTGATCCAAACACTGATCTAAACACTGATTCAAACACTGATTCGAACACTGATCTAAACACTGATTCAAACACTGATTCAAACACTGATCTAAACACTGATTCAAACACTGATTCAAACACTGATCTAAACACTGATCCAAACACTGATCCAAACACTGATCCAAACACTGATCCAAACACTGATTCAAACACTGATCCAAACACTGATCCAAACACTGATCTAAACACTGATTCAAACACTGATCCAAACACTGATCTAAACACTGATTCAAACACTGATTCGAACACTGATTCAAACACTGATCCGAACACTGATCTGAACACTGATTCGAACACTGATTCAAACACTGATCCAAACACTGATCTAAACACTGATTCAAACACTGATTCGAACACTGATCTAAACACTGATTCAAACACTGATTCAAACACTGATTCAAACACTGATCTAAACACTGATTCAAACACTGATTCAAACACTGATTCAAACACTGATCTAAACACTGATCCAAACACTGATCCAAACACTGATTCAAACACTGATTCAAACACTGATCTAAACACTGATTCAAACACTGATCTAAACACTGATCCAAACACTGATCTAAACACTGATCCAAACACTGATCTAAACACTGATTCAAACACTGATCTAAACACTGATCCAAACACTGATCCAAACACTGATCTAAACACTGATCCAAACACTGATCTAAACACTGATCCAAACACTGATCTAAACACTGATTCAAACACTGATTCAAACACTGATTCAAACACTGATCCAAACACTGATTCAAACACTGATTCAAACACTGATTCAAACACTGATCTAAACACTGATCTAAACACTGATTCGAACACTGATCTAAACACTGATTCAAACACTGATTCAAACACTGATTCAAACACTGATTCAAACACTGATCCAAACACTGATTCGAACACTGATCTAAACACTGATTCAAACACTGATCCAAACACTGATTCAAACACTGATCCAAACACTGATCTAAACACTGATTCAAACACTGATTCGAACACTGATCCAAACACTGATTCGAACACTGATCTAAACACTGATTCAAACACTGATCTAAACACTGATTCAAACACTGATCTAAACACTGATCCAAACACTGATTCAAACACTGATTCAAACACTGATCTAAACACTGATCCAAACACTGATTCGAACACTGATCTAAACACTGATTCAAACACTGATTCGAACACTGATCTAAACACTGATTCAAACACTGATTCAAACACTGATTCAAACACTGATCTAAACACTGATTCAAACACTGATTCAAACACTGATCCAAACACTGATTCGAACACTGATCTAAACACTGATTCAAACACTGATTCGAACACTGATCTAAACACTGATTCAAACACTGATTCAAACACTGATTCAAACACTGATCTAAACACTGATTCAAACACTGATTCAAACACTGATCCAAACACTGATTCGAACACTGATCTAAACACTGATTCAAACACTGATTCGAACACTGATCTAAACACTGATCCAAACACTGATTCAAACACTGATTCAAACACTGATCTAAACACTGATCCAAACACTGATTCGAACACTGATCTAAACACTGATTCAAACACTGATTCGAACACTGATCTAAACACTGATCTAAACACTGATTCAAACACTGATTCAAACACTGATTCAAACACTGATTCGAACACTGATCCAAACACTGATTCGAACACTGATCTAAACACTGATTCAAACACTGATTCGAACACTGATCTAAACACTGATTCAAACACTGATTCAAACACTGATTCAAACACTGATCTAAACACTGATTCAAACACTGATTCAAACACTGATCTAAACACTGATCCAAACACTGATCCAAACACTGATTCAAACACTGATTCAAACACTGATCTAAACACTGATTCAAACACTGATCTAAACACTGATCCAAACACTGATCTAAACACTGATCTAAACACTGATTCAAACACTGATCTAAACACTGATCCAAACACTGATCCAAACACTGATCTAAACACTGATCTAAACACTGATCCAAACACTGATTCAAACACTGATTCAAACACTGATTCAAACACTGATCCAAACACTGATCTAAACACTGATCTAAACACTGATTCGAACACTGATCTAAACACTGATTCAAACACTGATTCAAACACTGATTCAAACACTGATTCAAACACTGATCCAAACACTGATTCGAACACTGATCTAAACACTGATTCAAACACTGATCCAAACACTGATTCAAACACTGATCCAAACACTGATCTAAACACTGATTCAAACACTGATTCGAACACTGATCAAACACTGATTCGAACACTGATCTAAACACTGATTCAAACACTGATCTAAACACTGATTCAAACACTGATCTAAACACTGATCCAAACACTGATTCAAACACTGATTCAAACACTGATCTAAACACTGATTCAAACACTGATTCGAACACTGATCCAAACACTGATTCGAACACTGATCTAAACACTGATTCAAACACTGATCAAACACTGATTCAAACACTGATCCAAACACTGATTCAAACACTGATTCAAACACTGATCTAAACACTGATTCAAACACTGATTCAAACACTGATCTAAACACTGATCAAACACTGATTCAAACACTGATTCAAACACTGATCCAAACACTGATTCGAACACTGATCTAAACACTGATTCAAACACTGATCTAAACACTGATTCAAACACTGATTCGAACACTGATCTAAACACTGATTCAAACACTGATCTAAACACTGATTCAAACACTGATTCAAACACTGATCTAAACACTGATTCAAACACTGATTCAAACACTGATCTAAACACTGATCCAAACACTGATTCAAACACTGATTCAAACACTGATCAAACACTGATTCGAACACTGATCTAAACACTGATTCAAACACTGATCTAAACACTGATTCAAACACTGATTCGAACACTGATCTAAACACTGATTCAAACACTGATCTAAACACTGATTCAAACACTGATTCGAACACTGATCTAAAACACTGATCAAACACTGATCTAA
>NW_027640333.1:0-1000 GCF_949606895.1 Notothenia rossii | reverse complement strand
CATTTCTGCCATGCTAACTCATTTCTACCATGCTAACTCATTTCTGCCATGCTAACTCATTTCTGCCATGCTAACTCATTTCTGCCATGCTAACTCATTTCTACCACGCTAACTCATTTCTACCATGCTAACTCATTTCTGCCATGCTAACTCATTTCTGCCATGCTAACTCATTTCTGCCACGCTAACTCATTTCTACCACGCTAACTCATTTCTACCACGCTAACTCATTTCTACCACGCTAACTCATTTCTACCATGCTAACTCATTTCTGCCATGCTAACTCATTTCTGCCATGCTAACTCATTTCTGCCATGCTAACTCATTTCTACCACGCTAACTCATTTCTACCATGCTAACTCATTTCTGCCATGCTAACTCATTTCTGCCATGCTAACTCATTTCTGTCATGCTAACTCATTTCCTGCATGTTTTGGTGATAACGTGTGAGTGAGGCTCGTTATGAGCTGCTAACTGTTGAAGGGTTTAGGAGGAGGGTCTCCTACCTGACAGAGGGCCAGCTGCTCCTCCTCCTCCTGGCTCTCCTCCTGCAGGAAGGACTCCACCCTGCTCCTCATGCTGCAGATCCACAGCTGCTCCTCCTCAGCCTGGAGCTCCAGCTGCTGCCCGGCGGCTTCCTGCTGCTCGCCCTCCAGACGCTCGCTCTGACGCTCCTGGACACACGTTTCATTATTACATCTGATCAGAAGCAGAAGCTAGCACCAGTTGGGAAGCAACGACACGTACAGACGCCTTTTAGTTCATTCTAGAAGCAGGCTAGGAGCTATGAGCTATGAGCTATGAGGCTTCTTTGTAAAAGGGAGACATGCACAGAATAACCTTTAAATGATTGAGATGGAACCATCGGCTCAGGACGGAAGAGGATCGGGGCGACATGAACATCTCTGATTGAAATTAAAGTCAGAATTCTGACTTCTTTTTTTTTTCACATCCCCAAAAGCATGTGGCCCTAATCCTCTTCCGTAGTTTAGAGATGATG
>NW_027640334.1:0-2000 GCF_949606895.1 Notothenia rossii | reverse complement strand
ACATATCTTTGTCCGCTCCAGGAGCACAGTCAAACCCGCAGTTTGGAGGAACCGACCGCCAAGCACCGGAACCTGGACCCGGGGAGGAGGGCCTCCGATTGCGGGTCAGATTTGCTGATACCGCAGCTGGCTGTACACTAGCCATAGAAGAACACCCGGGCGGGACCAGGCATGTCCCTCTTTGCAGACAAGCATATATGCGCTCCGGCATTCGCCGCATATCTTTGTCCGCTCCAGGAGCAGAGTCAAACCCGCAGTTTGGATGAACCGACCGCCAAGCACCAGAACCTGGACCCGGGGAGGAGGCCCTCCGATGGCGGGTCAAATTTGCTGAAACCGCAGCTGGCTGGACACTAGCCGTAGAGGAAACCCCGGGCGGGACCAGGCATTTCCCTCTTTGCAGACAAGCATATATGTGGTTGTTACGCAGGATCAAACAGGTAGCCTGTGATGAAGTAGGGTCCTGTGCCCGGAGCAAGGACAATTGCTGAATGCCGCAGCCGACTAAGGCCGCTATGCAACAGTGGAGGATTAGAGAAACAGGTGTTTGTCTTGCATTCCGCGGCGAAGTGGGGAGGTGGAACTTCCACCCCGCTACGGAACCCGTGGTGGGACCCCTGAGTCAGTAGGTTCGTCTTGGAAACGCTTCATATCGGTCGGCCCGGGAGGTAAGAGACACGCAGGGTAACGGACACGCAGGGTTACCCCCACGCAGCCCACGCAGCACACGGAGGAGGCAGGGGAGTCAGGTACCCGGAGGCGCACGGCCGCCACACCGCACTGGAGTCAGGGTTTCGAGTTTTTCGAGCCAGGACCCGGTGAAACGCAGGACTCCAGCAGGAGCCTCCAGCAGACCCCCCCGATAGTTCCCTCGTCCCTCCCGGCCATCAGATTCGAACCCGCAGTTCGGAGGAACCGACCGCCAGAGCATCGACACGAGGCCGGGCCGGCAGAGGCCCTCCGATGGCGGGTCACGTTTGCCATTCGATCAGTGAGAAATCAGAAGAGGAAGGGAAAAAAAGACTAACTTCACTTTTTGGAGTTCCATAAAAAAATGGGTGAAAATGAAAAAATGTATCCAAAAATAGTGCCTTATAAGGCGGGTAGAGTCCCCTGACAACTCCCCTCGCATTCCTCCACACTCTGAAAAAGTCTGAGTTGTTTTTTTGGAGAACCATAAAAAAGGGCTAAAAGTGTTAAAATGTATCCGAAAATAGTGCCTCATAAGGCGGGTAGAGTCCCCTGGCAACTCCCCTTGCCTTCCTCCTGAGCCCAGTTCAAAAACTTAAAGTTTGGTAAGAACCATGCTGGGGGGTCTCGGGGCAACAAAATGTATCCGAGCCAGAGTGCACATACAGCGGATGAATTCCTCCATGAAGTTACACAGCCGTTTTTTTCTGAGTCCTCTCAAAAACCGGGTTTCCGATTTCGTGCAGACAATAGCTTGAAAAACATGAACGGTTTTTTCGGACGGAGAAGGGGAAGTTTGGATTCCCCTCTCCGTTGTAAATTACAACGGGGGAGTGGAAAAGTGTTCGGGGCTTCGGCCCGAAGCCCCGAAGGGTTGAGCAATCTCGGAGCCCCTTCTCCGTTGGCACTCAGTCATTTTTTGGAGAATTTTTCAAAACTTCATTTTTGATTATTTTAAGATATAATTGACCGTTTTCTTTCATTTGTTTTTCTTTCCACGGGTGGGGGCCTATGGCAGGCCGCCTATGAGCTCCCAAATTTGGCCTGGAACCTCCAGGATTTGTGGGATAAGCTCCATAAACTGACAAAGTCATCCAAATATGTCACTTTTATAGAACAAAGATATATAATGCAAATACATTAAAATAGTAAAAGGTACAATTGTGCTCCGCATTACCCGGAATTTGATTAATATAGCCCCAAAAAATTATTAAAAATCATTTTCGTGGGAAAAAGTGTTAAAACGCCTGATTAAAGCATATGCAGGACCCCAGTGAGCTCCAGACTATGTGCATTGTGTCAGGGGGCCT
>NW_027640335.1:0-2000 GCF_949606895.1 Notothenia rossii | reverse complement strand
GTGAAAATTATATCCATTGTGGAGGTAAGAAGAGGTGAAGTTCATAACAGAGACCATCGATTCAGATTCATGTTTCCCCTCAATGTCACCTATCCTCTTCTACCTCCAGTGTAGATGGAGTTATGGTAGGTTGGTCCAGTGAATCTGAGGAGTAAAAAAAACAAGTACATTACAAGAGGGAAACAAAAGATGTGTAAATTGAAAAAATGAAAAGACACAATACAAACTTTAAATGGTGATATGGACTCGTGTTGGAAAGTTGCCCTTCAGCTTGTTATCACACTGAATCCTGAAGTGGTAGTCACATACTTGTCAACCCTCCCGATTTTCGCGGGAGACTCCCGATTTCATTGCCTTCTCCCGGTTTCCTCCCGGGGTCATATTTCTCCCGCATTTCTCCCGATTTCTGACAAAATCAGATTTACTCAGGACTGTTTCCACTCGGACTTTAATACAGCTACACCATTGTTTGGTTTCCATGGTAACACGTCTATTTAGTAGCGCGCGCAACTCAAAGTCTGAGAGGGTGAGGCAGATAGTCACAGAAAACAGAACTAGAATCGACAACTACTCTACTCTCTGCTCACTCCTTTCCTGTAAAATACAGGTCCAGCCCACACATATGCTCCATCTGCACTGCACTTACAACTACAATAAGCATGTTAATGTTAATCTAACAGCTCCGGCAATCCACTAGCACCCCCTTTCCACCTTTCCTCACAGGTGGCAGGGTACTAACATTCAACAAACATCAATTCATTCCACAATTCAATTCATTCCACAATTCACATTCGTATACTTCAAATAGTCCCGCATGAATTCGGAGGACCTTTCCTCACAGGTGGCAGGGTAGCCTACTAACATTCAACAAACATCAATTCATTCCATTCATTTCACAAAGAAATTCACTCAGCTTTCAACAAAGAAATTCGAGAGATATTTACCAAGTTTAACAGAACCTTACCGAGAGCAAAAATCCAGCTCTCCAGAGAGAGCTTTTACCGGGAGAGAGTATACCAGGGGAACCCCCCCCTCCTCTCTCGTTTGCTCCCTCTCCGCCAGTGTCTTTATGCTCAGAAAACAGGATATAAAAACCTAAGACACCTCCTCCACACCCATATTTGTGGAAACTGGGCATGGCCTCTGATGTACAGGACTGGACATGACCAGACATATTCTATGGCTATGTCATAAGACACAACTTCCCAGGCTTATGTAACAAAAGTTCATGACCTCGAGTGTGCAGGACTTGAAAAATATTATTCTCGGCTATGACATAACCACCTTTTTGGGGACTCAGTGTGTTTCTCCTTAAGTCAGGAGCCCCCCTACCTGTGCACTGCTGTGAGGGAAGAGGGAAGAAACTGTCTCTTCTCTTATCAGTGACACCCATAAATCATTACATGCCTTACACTCAACTTAACAAACCACTTTGTTTATACTGTAAATATAGAAAATCATAACATATGAAACATTTTCATTGTGGTTTATTCAAGAATATAATTGATTATAACTAACTTTCGTTTTAAGTATTCACCCTAATATGAAGATCTCAACAACTTTGAGTCAATGGAGAAAGTGCAGGGGACCTTCACACAGGATCCAGTTAGTCCATCTATTCTCAGAGGCATGGTGATTTCCCACTTCACGCATAAGCTACCTGAGGTGAAATAAAAGCAATAAATTAAATATCCGCCAAGGTTAAAGAAAAATGAAGTATTCAAACAAATACCAGACTCAGGGACAGTTTTATCCCACAGGCCAAGACTGCTAAACACCTGAGCTCTGTTAAGTGCCTCGATAAACATTAATCTGTTTGTCATCTTGTGATCTACTTATTTATCTAAATAGTTATCACCGCAATAAAACCGCATTTAACTTTGTCTTAATGTACAATATTTAATTTCATATTCTGTTCTTGTATATATCCTATTCTATTTACATGTATATAGATTTCTTGCACTATTTTTTATATTGTATTTTATTATATATGTTGCATC